>NW_013952627.1:189880-191952 GCF_001266775.1 Austrofundulus limnaeus
CTAAAACATACCACAGCATTACATTCATACAAGAATACAAGTAGTAAAAAAACATTTAGCTAAAAGCTTGTTTGTAAAAGAAAGTTTTCAGATTTTTGTTAATTTTATCAATAATAGTTTTAATTTTTAACTAATCAGCACTTGTGATCACTCCAGCTGTTCTGTAGATATATTAAACTGAAAGGAACCCCTGAGGAGGCCAAGGTGGTGGTCATTTGAAACATCGAGGAGCTGGAAAAACACTGAAGCAGACCAAACACGACAAGGGTTGATAAGATAGAACGACAAAAACTTTGAGTAAATATGGACGCTCATGAAGACTCAGAGTCTAAAATAAGCCTGACAACATGAATATTGTCTGTTTTCCACTCACCTATTTTCTCACTGCATCTTTCACAGACACAGTCATTGCTTTGGCCTGAAAACATAACATAAYTAAACTAATTACACATTGTGCTGGTTATCAAAAACAAGCTAGCAACCATACAGACATGGTAAACCACCTTATAGATGGTGAACACAAGTTAATCCTCAATTTTTTCTCTGCTTCTAAACAAACGGCTATTATATGGCGTTCTTTGATTAGGGGAACTAAACATTCACAGGTCGTAAATCCCAGAGGTGATAGTGGAAAAAAATCCTGAGCCTGAACTTTTTTCTGCGCCCACACCACACACACATTTCTGTTTGCATATATGTTAATAATACCAAAATATTTCTACAAAAAACTCTTTAAAATGCAGATATCACTCTATCAAGCACATCAAGAAAAATGCATTTTAAATTAATTTTGTACTGAGCAGAGGATTACCTGTGATATTTTATTTTAAATTTTATTTTAAATTTAACAACACAACTGCAAAATCACTGCTCCAGTGTCAACCTTTATCACCAAGCATCAACATGCACATTATGAAGGTTTTTTTTTTTGTTGTTTAAAAAGATCAGTATATGATCTTTGTTGTAGCTAAAAACACTTGAACATTAAAAACCTCATGACTGATATTTATACAAACTGGTCAACTAAACACACAGAACCTATGTGAAAACTGTCATTTATATTTCATATTTAATTATTAAATACATTACACTTTTCATAAAATCTGGTACCAAATATAAACTGTTTTTCTCATTAAAATCCCCATATGACCTGTTTGAAAATGATAGAATAATACAGTATATTWTACAGCTGATATTTATGATGAACTAAAAACTGATTCCTTCGGAGAGAGAACACTGAGGGGTTTGGAGGAAAACTGTCAGAGAGACACACCTTTGCTACACTTTTGTTTAAATAAATATATCTCTTTTAGTGCTAATATTAGTGACACAAGCTATCAATTAATGAATTAGCTAAAGTTGATTGATCTTATTGATCGACTAATGATTAATTGATAAGTGGCCATTTAAAAAAAACAGAGTTTTCTCTTGAATCAAGAGGGGTTTTTCCGTAACATAAAGGGCAGTTTTTTATTACTATTTTATGAAGTAAAAATGCAAGCAAAACTGGTAAGAATAATTTACTGCGCAAGCTTTTATTTTTTTATTACAAGTGTGTGAATATGTGTGACTGATTAAATTCATATACCTTACCAAAAGTAGGGATTTGTGTGCAAGGATGTTGAACAAATGCTTCATAAATGTTGAGGCCCCTTGACGACCTCTTATTCAGAAAAATCTTAGATCCACCACTGGTCCAGTCACGCTCTCATCCTGTGAGAATGTTGTCCACTTTTTTCTGGCTCAGATGCATCATTAACCTCATCACACAGAGGGACACTGTTTTGTAGCAATGCTGAAGGACAATATAACGCTGCAAAATCCACGGGGAAAGCACAGCTTCAAACTTTTGGTCATTCCACAGAAGAAAACTCAATGTGTGTGCTTTTAATTTTTTTGTATTCCAAGTTTTAAACTGAAAACACATGAAAGGTCAATGGGTCACAAGATAATGAAAATGTTTATATTTTCTGTTTATGTTGCTTCAAATAAATATATTTTGAGTGACCTCAAGTTGGTGGTTCCATCAGTTTTTTAGCCTTCAGTTCACTCATTATCCAGATTTGGTAATC
>NW_013952627.1:191962-202545 GCF_001266775.1 Austrofundulus limnaeus
ACTGAAAGGAACCCCTGAGGAGGCCAAGGTGGTGGTCATTTGAAACATCGAGGAGCTGGAAAAACACTGAAGCAGACCAAACACGACAAGGGTTGATAAGATAGAACGACAAAAACTTTGAGTAAATATGGACGCTCATGAAGACTCAGAGTCTAAAATAAGCCTGACAACATGAATATTGTCTGTTTTCCACTCACCTATTTTCTCACTGCATCTTTCACAGACACAGTCATTGCTTTGGCCTGAAAACATAACATAATTAAACTAATTACACATTGTGCTGGTTATCAAAAACAAGCTAGCAACCATACAGACATGGTAAACCACCTTATAGATGGTGAACACAAGTTAATCCTCAATTTTTTCTCTGCTTCTAAACAAACGGCTATTATATGGCGTTCTTTGATTAGGGGAACTAAACATTCACAGGTCGTAAATCCCAGAGGTNCCATATGACCTGTTTGAAAATGATAGAATAATACAGTATATTTTACAGCTGATATTTATGATGAACTAAAAACTGATTCCTTCGGAGAGAGAACACTGAGGGGTTTGGAGGAAAACTGTCAGAGAGACACACCTTTGCTACACTTTTGTTTAAATAAATATATCTCTTTTAGTGCTAATATTAGTGACACAAGCTATCAATTAATGAATTAGCTAAAGTTGATTGATCTTATTGATCGACTAATGATTAATTGATAAGTGGCCATTTAAAAAAAACAGAGTTTTCTCTTGAATCAAGAGGGGTTTTTCCGTAACATAAAGGGCAGTTTTTTATTACTATTTTATGAAGTAAAAATGCAAGCAAAACTGGTAAGAATAATTTACTGCGCAAGCTTTTATTTTTTTATTACAAGTGTGTGAATATGTGTGACTGATTAAATTCATATACCTTACCAAAAGTAGGGATTTGTGTGCAAGGATGTTGAACAAATGCTTCATAAATGTTGAGGCCCCTTGACGACCTCTTATTCAGAAAAATCTTAGATCCACCACTGGTCCAGTCACGCTCTCATCCTGTGAGAATGTTGTCCACTTTTTTCTGGCTCAGATGCATCATTAACCTCATCACACAGAGGGACACTGTTTTGTAGCAATGCTGAAGGACAATATAACGCTGCAAAATCCACGGGGAAAGCACAGCTTCAAACTTTTGGTCATTCCACAGAAGAAAACTCAATGTGTGTGCTTTTAATTTTTTTGTATTCCAAGTTTTAAACTGAAAACACATGAAAGGTCAGTGGGTCACAAGATAATGAAAATGAAGTGTTTATATTTTCTGTTTATGTTGCTTCAAATAAATATATTTTGAGTGACCTCAAGTTGGTGGTTCCATCAGTTTTTTAGCCTTCAGTTCACTCATTATCCAGATTTGGTAATCCTCAGGGGCCAGTTATTCAAAGGTAATCTGATCAGATTTTGGTAATGGGATTGGATCAAATCTTGAAAATGGGTTCAAAAGAGAAAGATGGATTCTGAAATCAGATTGGATCATGGAATCCAATCCTAGTTTTAATCTGGATCAAACCTTCAGTTTGTGTTGTTCAAATAAGTTTGATATAAAAAAACAGGATTATCCTGATCCCAACAGAGGATAGGATTACAAAGTGAAATTCAGGAAGAAAATGTAGTTAAAATTGGACAAATAATGCATTTCTATCATTTAGTGAATGTATATTTATGTTGCATTTGACTTGTTTAACTGYCAAGTAAACAGCCTTTCAGAATAAAGTAAAAGTCAAACAAAAATGGTCTTGTTGTCATGAAATATTGTAATTCAATAAAAAGATTTCAGTAACAAACACAAACAATAAATTCAGATTTTTTTAAAATTGATCTCTGTAAAAGTAGCTTTAATTTAAACAATCACTGCCATCAAGATTTATTTTTAAAAAAACTTTTATTCATTTGAATATGCTTTGTGTTATTTAAGGCCTTTGAGGACCAGATGTAAATAATGAAAAAGTCTATCTGGTTTTTTGGCCATGTGCTTCTCACGTGCTTTATAGTTACACTGGATTATATATAACCCAGCGTAACTGTACCAGATTAAATGTTAGTCAAACTTTCATCAGAGTTTCATTCTTTCGATTTAACTGTGGAAGCCATGAGTCTCTCTCTCTCACAGGGTTTATTACCACAAGGTGATTATTTGCAAGAATCAGGAATGCAGTAAGAAGATTTGTAACATAATCAGTTCCCTCCTGAGAAACTGTTCTCATTTCCTGCACGTGCACCGTGTGACTGGACTCTGATTGGATTATCAACACACTTTTGGGCAATTTAACTGTTCGGAATAAATGTCCGAAAAATTATTATTATTTTKAAATACACAGGTCGCTATGATCATGCTTCCAACAAAAGTCTTAATGTAAAAAAAACAGTAAAAAAAAAAAAAAAGGAGAACATGCTGTTCTGGATGTGACTGGAATAAGGAAGAAGGACAATCAGAGATTTCCAAGAACTGACCTCCTGAGGGATCACTGCTTTTTTGGATGTATGGATGTGTGTGTGTGTGCAGCTGTTACTTTAAATGTACTCCAGCTCAGTCTGCTGCATCAGTCCAGATCGTGACAAAATGTTCCTGTGAGAAGATGTGTTGAGCTTCATATTGGCTAAAGCTTAATGTGCTGCAGCTATAAGGACGTAACTTATTACTTAGTGTCCAGAGAGACTGACTGATGTGTCTCTGCAGGACGACGTCTRCTCAGGGGTCACCGTTAAAAATACAACCTCATGTAGCTTTTGTCTGTTTAATTATTTAATTAATTAATTTATATGTGTGTTAAGTCTGTGTTCAGCTGTGGAAAAAAAAAAGAGATGAGAGTTTTTCTTTTACTAATACATCCACCTTTACAGTTCCTCTCTGYTCAAAGCTGAAAGCATAACTCAGTACTAATTAGTGTTTTAGTAAAGAAGTCAGCAAGTTATAATTTGCCTCTTCGGGCCACATCAATATTGGTCARTGAGAAGAAGCAGCTTTAGTCACTGCTGTGTGTTTCTGGGCTGCGTTCAGGCAGGAAACRAGCGCTTACATCATCTGCCAGCTCCGAGTCAGACTGTTGTGTGAGTGGAAGACAAAAGCWGATGGGAGGGTCAGCCCCGTGCCATTTGTTATTACCACTCTTTTGTTGGCAGGTTTTGTGGTCAAACGGCAACCTAATTAAAGTGAAACGACACCCGGGTGCCATATTTAGCTCTGAGGGAGATGACTTGATGTTTTATGGCAGCTGTGGGTACAGTAAATCTGTGCGATTGTAGCAGGACACAAAGCCTGATGTCACGCTTTGCCTCTTTACTGTAATCAATAAAGGAATGAGGACTAATCATCACCAGGAGTTATTGGATGTATGATGTTACCTCAGTAGTACTTGAGACCGCTCTTTGTCTTTTGATGGTCTCGTCTCGGACTTGACTGCATTTGTACTCRGTGTTTTCTCGGTCTCAGGCATTGAGGACCCGTCAAAAGCATCCTTGCTTTCATTGGATGTAAAACTGACTGGTTCAAATTCAAGTGTGACTTT
Source organism: Austrofundulus limnaeus (assembly GCF_001266775.1). Taxonomy (NCBI): domain Eukaryota; kingdom Metazoa; phylum Chordata; class Actinopteri; order Cyprinodontiformes; family Rivulidae; genus Austrofundulus; species Austrofundulus limnaeus. Next base: position 195,490 of record NW_013952627.1, read on the forward strand.
TTGCTCTTTATGTGTTTTTGTTCCCTATTTGCAGGCGACACTCCGAGACAGTGAGCAGTCTGGGAGCAGGAGCAGACGTCTGCAAAATCTTTAATTCGACTACATACTAGCTAACACACATAATCATTTCAATTGGTAAAAATTGCAATTGGAGTTGTAATGGTTGATCATTTAACACAAAAATTTGCAATACAGTCAATCAGTTTCATTTATTACAGTTAATGTTCAGATTGAAAAATCATTGATTCAGAGCAGCTCATTTCATTTCATTTATGTATTTTATTTGTTTATTTATTGTAAAAATATGTGCCAATGAAATTACATGCATTGACAAAGGATTTATGATAATATTTGCAATATTAATTAATTGCTGTGTTTCATGAAAATTGTTTTCTTTAGTAAGGCAGGGTAACTGTGGGAAACCGGTCATTTTCATAGCTAAACCATTAAAGRACACCACGTTTTTATTATTAGTTCCTGACCTAACAATTTTACCTGGTGCGCTAACGCTATGTTACTGTATAAATCAGGGCTGTGTGGTATATGTGAAAGACTGTAGAAACGATATGAAGTTGGCCTACAGTAAAAATTGACCCTCTACCGTCGTGTCGTCAGTTACATCATCGCACCTGTGTCAACAGGGCTGTGAGTGCAGAGACAACTGAGCAGGAGTTTGAAATATTCTGAAAATAAATGAAGAAATATATCATTTTAAAACACATATAGAGAGAATAAATCATCAAAATTTCCCCCTCCCGCTGTAGAAAAGTTAAGTTGTGCCGTCGTGTCGTGGGATCCTCCCTCCCTCCCGCTGCACGTCGCACAGAGCGAAGCTTTATCAACCGTAGTTTTTTCACTCCCAAGTTGTCGGAGAAAAAAAAACTTGTTTTTTATGTATTGTTACGCACAGAGATGATAAAAAAAAGATGTAGATGTTCGTTCAGTCAAAATAACAGTTTCTGCTCTGACGATGAAGATGAGAGCGCARCAGARCAGCAGCYGATAAGTTTAGCAAGCAGAAGCTTATGTATGGCAGGCAGATATTACATTTATTTGGCTTCACCACACTTACCTTCTAGTTATCTGAAATTGTTTTATGACAGGACTATGTGCAGCTTAAGCTCCTTAAGTACAAAAAATATCAGATACTTTCTCCTAAAGGAGACTTTAACTTTTACCAAAGTAACTTTTTGGTAAGATACTTGTACTTTTACTCAAGTATCACTTTGTGGTACTTTATACAACACTGATAATGTCTAATGTTAAAAGTAATTGTAGATCCTTTAAAATTAGGCAGGTGGTGGCAWAAGTCTCTGTTTGCTGGGAGAATATCCCTCACCGCCACCTGTTTGTCTCTAAAATATTGCTGAACATTCAGGTGTTAGCAAGTAGTGTGGAGAAAATACAGAGAAAACATAAGACCCCCATCAGATCCGAGGGGGTGGGGGGTGCTTATCCAAACCCCAGCAACGCAACGCTCCGAGGAGCGGCTGACGAGCTGTGAACGCTCGGGGGAGGAGGAGATGAGAGCCCAGACAGGTTCAGTCACCTCCATTGTCAGATTCTGTGAAGCTCAGATCGATGAGCGAGGACCTTAAAAGCAGGCTCTGATTGACTCTGCCCTGTGGGACCGAGTCAAACGGCCTCTCACAGGAAATTAGTATTCACCAGGGATCCCTGTGCACGTCAGCTCCGCAACTGGACACAGACACGAGAAACACCCGACTGCTTTTATGTAACTTCTGTGAGCAGATTGTGGGATCTGAATCTGCAAACTGATTCCAACTCAAAGTGTTCATTTAATGAACCGCTTCCCATCAGTCCCTGTGGTGAAGCTGCTAATGGTTCCAGTTTGTGAGTCAGTTTGTTTTTGTGATAAAACTCTGTATAAATATCTGTTTACAGCCTGGTAAACATTTTTATGAGGATTTATCTCTGAAAAATCCTTTGAGTTCAAAAAGAATGTGTGACGAGGCCATAAAGAGGACTTCAGTTTGATTTTTCCACAGTGTCAGACGTAAATATAAATGTCAGAGAAACRGATGTCTTTAGGTCCTAAAGTTGCCCCTGCTGGTAGTTTTCTCTCGAATTCTGAAACCAAAAACTTTCTTGAGGATTTGGCCTTTTTAGAGCAACAGTCTAGCCTTGCGCTGTGTGTTTATCATGTTCTTTGATGTCTTAAATTAGGCCGGCACCAGACACTTTTAACTTTTTTTTTCTTTCTCAATTAACCATAGAAGTCAAACAAAAATAAATGTGTTGTTTGCTCAAGATGGGAACAATGAGCAAAGGCTCTGAACATCGGGCTCAGCTGGGCCTGAAAGAGCAGAGCTTATCCGACCTCATCTGGGAAACTCACACACACACACACACACACACACGAGTCCCTAAAAGACAACAACGGACCTCCCAGAAGAGCGTGGATTGGAGGTCAGACATCGAGGACAGGAAGTGGAGTTCAGTAGACATCACAACGTTGAAATRATGCAGGATGAGCGTCACAGCTGCAGATAATTATTACTTTTATTGCTGATTAATTTGTTTGGTATTTTCTCAGGAAGTCGGTTAGATTTTTGGTTGTTAAAACGAAAGACAATCAAATGTTTTGTCCACAACCGGAATAAATACTAAAGACCCTGATTCAACTCTAAGAAACAAAAGTTATTGCTAAGTCATTTTTTTCTTGTAAAATATGAATGCATATCCTTATGATTAAAACTTTTTGACAAAGTATTTAAACGACTGCAAAAATAATAACCACAAATTAAGAATGACTAGCTTTTATATTTCTATGAGTACCTAACAGTAAACACTGTCATCAGTTTAAACTAAAAGTACAAAAAAAAAAAACAGTATTTCAGGATAAGTCTGAGTTTTTTGCCCAGCATGTGCAGCTAAATATACTTCAGATAACAATAGAAGGAAGTGTTGAAGAGCCTTGTTTTAAAGACCACGCTGACATTTTTTTTTTTTTTTTTGGATATCAGCTTGTTAGAATGTTCTTTTTTTGATGAGGAAACAGAGTTAAGAAAGGTCAAAGAAGGCCAGGATGTCAGAGAGAAACAGTTTGCAGAACTCAAGTCTGGAGATATTTGGCTGACGACACACAGCAGATGTGTATGTCTGTGTGTATGTGTGTGTTTGTGTACATTTTGTCCTGCTGTGACCCTCCCCACCTTTCCCAGTTTGCCACAACTGATTTGTCCTTTTATCATCTCCTCAGTCCTGCTTTGGACTTTGATTACTTGTGGCTGTCATTCAGGACAAAGTCTTCTCTCTGTCTTTTTCTTCTTCTGTCCATCTTTTATAAACTCTTGATTTGCTGCAGAATAGTTTTTGCATCCTTCTGTAATTTGTTTTTATTTGACCCTGTTTCTTCCTTTGAGAGACAATCTTGTTTTTGCTGGTCCCTGCCATCATCTTGTTGCCTCGTTTTTTTGTGGAGGTTTTTAACTCATGACCTAAGTGCCCCATGTTGCAGTAATGACATGATGACATCAGCGAGTTGAGTGTCACTAAAACGTGGCAGCAGTGCTAAACTTGTCAGAGCAGCAGCAGAGTCTTCTCTTCTCTTCTTTGAACAATTGTACTAACATAACCATGATGAAAATGCATTACTTCATTACATGACTTTACTGCAGTTGATTTATTTCAAGAGTAAAGACTTTTCTTTCTTAATTATATAAAATGTTCATACGATCACGTTTCACAGTTCAGTTTTAAYGCAAACATCAGGATTTAATAATGTGTTTTAGTTAATTTTGTCTATAATTTACAGGTTTTTATTACAGCAGGTTGTATAAATCTGCTTCCTGCCCGGTGGTGGATTAAAATAGGACACAGTCCTAAATGTTCTGTCCTTTTTTCCCCCTCTGCTCAGCTCTGGTTCTGTACCGGCCCCTGCTTTTCTCTTGTACTCTCTTTCTCTGAGGCCCCTGAAAGCGACAGCTCTGCCTTTTGTGCCGGGCGAGACACTTCCTGTCGCTTGATGCTGTGTTTGCTTTTCTGAGCCGGCTCTCAGAGAGCTGTTGTTGTCCTCTGCTGCTGTTTTAGCATTCATGTCTCTCTCTCTCATAAACTCTGTTCTCTTCATTCAAATGTACCAAATGTCCCCGGCCCCCAATAAGACATTCTGCAACCCCTACAATCACAGASTGTCCCCTGCAGTCCTGTAGTCCACCATCAGCTTTTTCTGTCTGTTTTGATCTTKGAGTGCGACTGGCCTGTTGCTCTCTTAACATGTTGCRTTTGTGTGTGTGTTTTTGTGTGTCTGTGTGCACACACATCACACATTCAGATCTGCTGAGCCAGTGGTGAGACAGGAGGCATTGTTGCTCGAAGAATGTGAGTTGACATGACTGGACAGGTCTGTCCACCGACCACAACAGACGAGAAAAGCACACACCTTATGCTGCGAAGCTTAGAACCTGACGGTTCTGACATCATGGGAAAAAGAAACTTTACGTTTAAAAAATATATATTCTAGGGTTTCACTTATCAAGATGTAATAGCATAAAAATATAAAAGCTGTTCTGTCGTGGACTTTGACCTCTAACYTGCTCACTGAGGCCTGTAGACTCTCAGCACTGCATGGTCTGACCTTGGGGTGAATTTGCTGGGACTTTGACACCTAAGAAACTGGCATCTGTTTGAAACGTTTTCTACTTATGAATAATTGTTTTCTATTGTTTCCAAATTGTTTGTAAATTACCCCTAACTCGTCACAGATAGCTGCCATCATGTTAACGCACATCTCCATTGCAGCAAACTGACAAAACTGCTTGTTTTGTAGAGGCACAACAAGGCGATGGTTTGATGTGTTCTGTTGTAAAACATGCCACAGGGCACAATCAACCCTCTGAAACAGAAATGACTGAAGATCAGTCATTTATTTTCTAAATATATTCATATCAGGGTGATTTCTTGTTGCTTGTGAAGTTCAGAAAGAACTGCTTGTGTACAGTTTGAGAAATTTAACAATAGCATGCATTTTTCTTTAGTTTAAGAATAAGTTAGATAAAGGATTTCTGTAATATTTAATTTTTTATTTAACATCAGCACATAAACTCAGCAACCACAGACACTGTGATGAAACTTGGGGGTAAAAGACTGGATTAGAAAGATTAAATATGGATAAAGTTCAAGATTAATGGGTCCTATAGTTTTTCAGCTTCAAACCCACAACATGACTGTTACTGACACCAATCCCAACTCACTGAAGTATATAAATATTGGTAATATTCTAATTAAACAAGAACAAACAGTTACGGCAAACATTARTAGTCGATTTTAAATGTAAAATAATTTCTGGAGTTTTACTCTCCTTTTACTACTTGTTCCATTTCACCTTAAAACTGCACCTGATTTTCAGTTAAACTAATGAGCATCAGGACAAATGAAGACAACAAGAAATGGCACTTTTGTCAACAATTCTTTAGAGCTCAGGGGATATTCATTATTTCCACGGCTTGGTGATTTAAATTTTTTGTCCTGGGGACTCGGAGTTGTGTTGTTTTTCTGTCCTATCAGGCAGTTAATTGCATTCACCTGGCGTCACATATATGGATCAGTGGCTGATTAGATTTGCAGAATGAAAATCAGCAGCAGCTCTTGTCCTCGGGGTCAGGTCTGAAGACCACTGGCTTCGAGCAACGGTAAACAAATACGAGGCAGCGTGTCACGTCTTTAGCATCCCACTGGAGCCAATACTGTGTATACACACACACACACAGATGGAGCGGGAGATTTCTAATGTGGTGTTTTATCCCAAACAGCATGTCTTTTGGCGCAACACGTACAACTTTCCTGTTTTCTGCTTTTTTTCTGTTGTGGAAACAAGAGTTTTAGTTTCATGTGGAAGCAGCTTAAACTGTGGCTCAGAGATCCACGGCAGATTATCTCACATGCTAGTGGTGGTTTGTGCTGCTTGTTACTAGTAAAATAAAATGTTGTGACTGGCGTTGAACTGCTCTCTGGAATGTATGGAAGAACGTCTGCCGAGGCTCGTTCCCAAAACTCCAGAGAGGGATGAAACAGGAAGATCCCGTAAATAACTTTATCTGTCCAACGGGGAGTGTGCAGCCGTCGAACAATGGCCCGCAGGAAGTCTTTCCTCCAAACTCTGATTCTTTTCAGACCCAGAATGCTCTGCACAGTCAGCGTGCAAGGTGACAATTCTCTATGAATACAACAAACACACACACACACACACACAAAATAATAATAAATAAAACAAGGAGCTGGATGTGCTGCTGCACACGTTCTTCACTCTGGGGGGAGATCAGAGTCCCCATCAAAGACAAAMCCAAGAAGACCCTTTTCCCAGATAAAAACATGAACAGCCATAAATGGACTCTTAAGAGCAGACTTAATCACATTAACTTTTAAATTTGTGTTTTTTTTTCCTATTTCTGACTTAAAGGTTTTTTTTTCATGGTCTGTTTTTTTGTTACCAAGAGGAATTTAGCTCCACCCCCAAGTTAGAGACACTTTAGACTTTGATTTTACCTTCAGTTTATGTTGTTCCACTCATCATCTTATAATAAATTCAATTCAATTCAGTTTATTTATATAGCACCAAGTCACAACATACGTTGTCTCAGGGCACTGTACATGAAAAAAAAGARCAATCTAAAGAAGAAACCAGCAAATTATGTTGAATCACTTCATCACAGTCTCCCATCCTGAGCAAACGGTGGAGAGGAAAAACTCCCTGCTAATCAGGAAGAAACCTCCAGCAGAACCAGGCTCAGGACAGGAGACCATCTGCCTCGACCGGCTGGGTTGGGGGACAGGAAAGAGACAGACAAACACAGAAGAACTSGTCCAGGTGCACCTACTTCTGGAAAAGAGACAAAAAGAAAAAMCGTTATYGATAAAAATATTTGCAATAAAMWTTTAAAGAGAGACTAAAGACAACAGCAGAGTGAAGAAATGTGCTCAGTTTGTGCTCCAGCAGTCTAAGTCTATACAGCAGAATTACATCTATTCTGAATTTGACAGGGAGCCAGTGGAGAGAAGCTAAAACTGGAGAAATATGATCTCTCCTTCCAACTC
>NW_013952627.1:203347-217590 GCF_001266775.1 Austrofundulus limnaeus
ATCCAGCTCACTGTGTGTTAAAATGTTTCCACTATCGTTTTGTTATTTAGTTCACTGTTGTTACATTTTAAATTTAAATATTATGTTGAAATATTAAATCCTAAATCTAAAAGTGTCTAAAAGTAAATATATGAAATGCATATAAATGGAAAAAAGTAAAAAAAAAAAGAATAAATAAATGTAAAACAGCAGATGCAGTTAAATGTTAAAGTTTGCATTTAAATTTTTCAGAATGGAAAGCAGCTTTTGCTGTTGGTGCATGACTCTTGTTATGACATCATCATCCTGAGACAAAAGCAGCCGCTAACACTGCTAACACTTTCTTAAAAGACATTGGAGTTGCAGCAGGTGTCCAAGCTGAATTTAGTGTTAGCAGCATTAGCAGCGTTAGCAGAGTTAAAAATATTAGCAGCATCAAAAGTTGCTTTTGTCTCAGGATGATGATGTCATAACAAGAGCCAACTGTCGGTGTAAACTTTAACATTTATGCTTATGATGCATTTAGAAATAAAAGCTGTGAACAATATGTAGGGATGGGTACCTTTGACATTTGAATCAATTTGGTACCAATATTCGGTACCTTGGAATCGGTACCAGTACTTAATGGTACCAATTTTTGATACTTTGTGTGTGTGTTGTTTTTTTTTAATAATAAACTTCATTTTTTTATTTAACATATTTATTTCTTAATATATAAAATTTAACAAATATCAAAACAACATCCAACTCTTTRTGATGTAACATCAGTTGTTTACCAAATTACTTTAAAGTGAAAACTCTAGAAAACAACTAACGCAGTGTTTTGTCTTATTGCACAAATTAAAATCCAGTTCCCCGTATTTCTATTTTATAAAAGTATTGAATTTGGTACCCATCCCTAACAAAGAGGACAAAAATTGAGTCGCTGTAATTCTAAATCACTTCTSAAAGACCTCACTTCCCAAATGCTTTTTTTGTTGTTGTTGTTGTTTTCTAAAAAAGATGAATTGACACAAGAATTTCTGGAAGATTGGTAAAGGTTTTCAGTTTTACCAACAAACAATCAAAAAATTATTAATTTTTTTACATTTGATTATTATTGCCTTTATTTGATTTGCAGAACGTTGCGCTCTATCAGTCCTTTTCTKTATTCTGAGAGTGACATGGTGTCCCAGGTATATTTTTTTCTAAGCTGATTTTATTGTTGTACTAACCCACTCAATAAGTGGGTTAGTGTTTCATCAGGATGTAATCACGGACTCAACTAATCAACGTAAATTGATTGGAAATCAATGCATTTATTGGACRCGCACACAGTTCCTTCAGCACGTTTAATGCTTCCTGCCCTTCTTCTCATATTCTTTGTGGCATCCTGTCACTAAAGTTACATCAGCATAATAATCTCCTGATGGATTCACCACCTTTGGGACAGGATACAGTCTTGCACATGTCTTAATAACACACTTGTTTATATTAAAATGATTCAGGTAAAGATCTGTTTTTAAGTTGGGATCTGTGGAAATGTAATAACGGTTAATATCTTACCTGTTGTAGATRACTTTTTGAATGACCTACGTTTAAAGAAATAGTTTAATTTTGACCAGATTGACGAGTTAAGGCTAGTCCTAACAGAGTTTAGACATTTTAAAGTAGCTCCAGTCTGAAAAGCTTCATGGCGGTTCACGTGAACAGGATTTTATAGATCTTTACATTTCCATCAGTTCCGCATTATGTAATTATTTCCATAAAATGATTTGGTTATTTGCCAAGGTACACAGCTCTACAGCTGCTACTCCTTCCTGTTGGGCTGCAGCCACCATCCAGCAGGAAACCATATGATTTCTGCCGAGTATTCATGTCGTGCAAAATGAACTTGTGAAACATCTGGATGAATGTCTTAGAAAATGTTGATTATTTTTAAAAGACATTAATTACCCCCCCTCCTCTCAATTTGCATCAGTTCCCCGATCGTTCCCTCAGATCAGCTGCACCACACACTCTGGATACTTCTCATAGAGAAGCCTTTGCATTTCTAATTTTTAAAAACTTACTCAATATACCCCCCCACCCCCCAAAATATTTGTTGCATAAATGTTTGCTTCATTCGGTGAGTGAAAGTACACATTCAGCCTCTTGTTGTCCTCTGCCAACTTAGACTTAACTGTGCCTGTTTTAACCACGGCTCATGAAGTTGTTTGTGGAAACTGTGAGCTCGTCAGCAGTGAAAATAGTCATCTTATCCAGTCGGAGTTATGCCTGTTTGCCAAGATGGGGGAAAAACAATATTTTATTGCTTTGACTCCATGACAGACTTCCTGTAGCTCCTGAGTTGTGTGTGTGTTTGTAAGTCCTCTGTTATGTCCACACAGCGTTCAGATACAGCATGAAGATGKACGTTTGTGTAGTTGTGATGTAGCTCGCAGCTGACAGCTCTGTAATGTGGAAAAGCAGGTGGTGCAGACGGTGACGTAACGAACAATATGCTTCCTCTCCGGGGAGCGTGGGCCTGTCTCCATGCTCCTGCACTGCAACAATAAATAAACACCTCRGAGCAGGGCTGATGCATCCTACGTGATGAATTAGTCATGTGGGCGTGGGGACAAACCGGCGTGTCAGAGTCGATGTGTAACATGGAGCTGGTGACAGACACCATGTGGCCCATCTCTCTGAATAATTCAATAGACGTGTGTTGGCTTTAATAACTCTCTCTGAGTGACTTTCCCTGAGGCCCAAACACCGAACCTCCTCTCAGTGTAATCTGTCCTTCCGATAATCCCATTACTGCCCTCCTTCGCCTTTTCTCATAGATGCTTTAAAGGAAAGYGAGCCTACATGAAGTGGTATAATCATCAAAAGGTAGAAATAGAGACCACCATGAAACAAAGCGTTAGACCCCTTAAAATATGGTTTATTTTATTCCCAAACTCTGCTTTTGCTTGTGGAGCACCCGGACCCCACAAGGCTGCGTTTTCCTTAAAACTGGGCCCCACGATGTAGGAAAAACAAGAACACACACACAAAATACAAATCATAAATAAAATGGAAGGCAACAGAAAGAAGAAAAACTATCTTAGCATAATCGAAGCCACACATGGATTTAAAATAAGTTTGTTTTGTTTATTGATGCATTTTATGATCATTGTTGTTAAGGGAACCAGTGTGCTGCAGAATAAAGACATGCAGAAATGTTTGGCGTCCTCACAACACCCGATGGTTGCTTGATTTTTTTTTTCTTTATTGTTATTATTTTGTTTTGTTTGTTCAGGTCCGGAATCTGAACCTAGCCTTCCAGGCTGCGGAGAGCATCGGCATCAAATCCTCCCTGGTGAGCTGAGTTGCTGCTGACCTCACACACACACACACACACACACACACACATGCACTCAGAAACTCTTTAATTAGACAAACTAAAAATGGTACAACAAAAATGTCACAATACAAAGCTTTTGTTGCCTTTTGTATTTTCCAGTTAAACCAAAAGTTTTCATCAGTTTCCTGCTGMGCTCTGAAACAGTTGGGCTGTACAGTCGTCTGGTTTTGATGAGTTCAGATAACTTCTGGACGTCTTCACAACTCCTCAAACATCTGACTAACATTCAGCTGATGGCACAATATTTAGACTGTGGGAGCGTCGAGGGAATCCATTCGTGTTTGTTTACTCAGTAAAGAAAACAAAGTTGCTTTCATGTTTACTTCCAGTGAAGAAAGACAGTAGGCTTGGACAGTTCCAGTAAATTTCAGGATGAGATAAACACATTCAGAGATCTGAACTCTACTGTTATACAAATACTAACACCATTCACTTGAAGCCCTATTAAATAATAACATTTAATCTAGGAAACAACAAAACAAATTAAAATGGTGTTGCTAGATTAAGACAAAAAAGGAAGTTATTCTGTAGTAATTAGGAAATGACTGGTAAAATGCACTCAGTGGCATAAAAATAGTAACCCATGCAGGTTTGCAATAAAGTTGTTGAAGTATTCTCCTAATCAGTAACAGGAAGTGATGTCAAAGGGAAATGTCTGCTTGTGAACAGAGCTTTACTACAATGACCCACAACACAGACTGTAGAGGAGAACCTTATGTGTGTTTTTAGATTATTTTGAGTCACTGTCAAATAGGTGAAGAAGAGAGCGAGTTCAAAGAATATTGTTTTGATAAAAGCAAAAATCAAGGAGCTCCTTTTCTTAATGAGTTCCCCTATGATGTCACTTCCTGTTTCATTGTGGCTGAGCCAGGTTCGAAAGGAAATATGCCCGTTTTGTGACAAAATGGGTAAAATCATGTATTGTCAAGTTTCTTAAATATAAAGATTTTTTCTTTTACTTTTTGTATTTTAAGGATATGCATGCCACGTCGTCTTATAAACATCGTTAAGTACATTGTGTACGACTGACTAAATGTGAAATAAATAATATAGAAATAATATTAAAAGTAAAAGTAAGAGAGTTTTATTTGCTGGTAAGTTATGGTGAGTAGATGCAATCTTGAATTCTGAACTCTCCCACTTTCTGATAGGAAATTCACACTGGAGAGGGTGTTTCAGTTTACATTTAAGACTTGTAAGTGGGAAATTCCCACTTCCCAGTACAACTGGATCTTACCCAACTGGGATGTTGTCATTTCACCAGGAAAATAACTGACTTGCATTATGAGAGATGTAGTTTATGGTCAATGCTGGCTTTAAAGCTGCATATATTTCTTTTAAAGACATTAATACACATTAATGCTTAATTTGATGATCATCTCTTGATGTGGTCTGACTTGGGTGATCAGAACCTTCATGATGTAGAAACTTTCCCGTACCCATTGCTTCCAGCATCAGGTCACTGTAACATCGGCACATCCCACATTCTGGACAGTTCAGCCCAGCTTCATGCAGACCCACAGTGAGACCCCCATCAACCAAATCTTCAACAAACCCATCACTGATCTGAAGGTAGAACCAGTTAAATCCAAACTGGACCATTGCCATTGGGTGATTACACTCACMGGCCACTTTATTAGGTACACCTGTCCAACTGCTCGTTAACACTTAATTTCTAATCAGCCAATCACATGGCGGCAACTCAGTGCATTTACGCATGTAGACATGGTCAAGACAATCTCCTGCAGTTCAAACCGAGCATCAGTATGGGGAAGAAAGGTGATTTGAGTGCCTTTGAACGTGGCATGGTTGTTGGTGCCAGAAGGGCTGGTCTGAGTATTTYAGAAACTGCTGATCTACTGGGATTTTCACRCACAACCATCTCTAGGGTTTACAGAGAATGGTCCGAAAAAGAAAAAACATCCAGTGAGCGGCAGTCCTGTGGGCGGAAATGCCTTGTTGATGCCAGAGGTCAGAGGAGAATGGGCAGACTGGTTTGAGCTGATAGAAAGGCAACAGTGACTCAAATAACCACCCRTTACAACCAAGGTAGGCAGAAGAGCATCTCTGAACACACAACATGTCGAACTTTGAGGCAGATGGGCTTCAGCAGCAGAAGACCACACCGGGTGCCACTCCTTTCAGCTAAGAACAGGAAACTGAGGCTACAATTTGCACAAGCTCATCGAAATTGGACAAGAGAAGATTGGAAAAACGTTGCCTGGTCTGATGAGTCTCGATTTCTGCTGCGACATTCRGATGGTAGGGTCAGAATTTGGCGTCAACAACATGAAAGCATGGATCCATCCTGCCTTGTATCAACGGTTCAGGCTGGTGGTGGTGGTGTCATGGTGTGGGGAATCTTTTCTTGGCACTCTTTGGGCCCCTTGGTACCAATTGAGCAYCGTTGCAACGTCACAGCCTACCTGAGTATTGTTGCTGACCTTGTCCATCCCTTTATGACCACAATGTACCCAACATCTGATGGCTACTTTCAGCAGGATAATGCGCCATGTCATAAAGCTGGAATCATCTCAGACTGGTTTCTTGAACATGRCAATGAGTTCACTGTACTCAAATGGCCTCCACAGTCACCAGATCTCAATCCAATAGAGCATCTTTGGGATGTGGTGGAACGGGAGATTCGCATCATGGATGTGCAGCCGACAAATCTGCGGCAACTGTGTGATGCCATCATGTCAATATGGACCAAAATCTCTGAGGAATGCTTCCAGCACCTTGATGAATCTATGCCACGAAGAATTGAGGCAGTTCTGAAGGCAAAAGGGGGTCCAACCCATTACTAGCGTGGTGTACCTAATAAAGTGGCCGGTGAGTGTATATGTTTTGTCAGTGAGCAATTTTTATTGTAATTTAATTGTTATAAGTTTGAAAAAATAATCTTTAAATCAAGTGTGTTTTATTAAAAAGTGAACAAATACAGTTTTGTCAATGCATTGATGGACTTTGAGATTACAGTTGCTTTTTTGATTTCTGTAACTTTCCTAACAGTCAAAYAGTTGCTCTGCATCAGTCAAGTCCTTTCAATTTAATTCCACGGTCAGGAATCACCGAACGTTCAAAACTGGTGCTTGATGAGATTTAAACTCTGCTTCAGCCTGGGTTTGCTGTTTGCGATTTCATCAAGAATGTAATTAATGTGATAGAAGTCTACAGCTGTGAGAATAGAAGTACGCACATTTTAAAAAAGTCTAAAAACGGGCTTTCTGGGTTTTACAAGACAACCTCTGGTTTTCAGTGCTGCTGTGATCGCTGTCACATCAAAAACAAACAAAAAAGGGCAGAAAAACATTTTTTTGTAGTTAGTAAAGCTATGATCCAAGACTTCCAGTCACTTTAAATCCACCTCTGCCCACTTWGTACGAACACTGGCTACCCTTTTGCTTATAATTTATTACACTAGAATACATATTCAGGTTTGGACTAGTTTTTAATAATACTTTTAATCAGCTTGGTTTATAAAGCTGGACGTTCAGATCTGTAACCTTTGACGTTTGCTGTCGAAGTGAAGCTCCTGTGCAGGTGGTAAAATACAAGATGTCTCCCGAGAATTTACGAAAACTAAATTCAGAAATCATCTTGTCGTGATGTTCAGTTCTCACTGGAGCGGTTTGCAGCCAGTATAACAAGATGATTTTCTCTTTATTATGACATATTGTATTTATGCTAGCATGCAAATGATTAATCAATCACATGCTAATGTTTAGCAGCAGTTTTTCCATATCTTGTTTATTTAGTTAGCTGATATCGGTTACCACAAACCAGACAGCAGAAATTGATGGGTCTGTTTGTTTTAACTGTCAGTTGCATCATTTCATCATCCAGATTGAATATTATAAAACAATTATAAAACCTAAATTTTGATCTATATCACACATCATCAAGCACATTCTCTCCAAGATAAACATGTAAAACAAACAGGATTTACTGGAGCAATTTTTGGTCCAGCAGCTAATTCAGGTTTCCAGTTTGTGCAGACAAACCTGTTCAATGTTTACAAATTAAAGTTTCATCTGTGCAACAAAAACCCCTCAGACAGTTTTATGATTTAAAGGAATATATTCGAAGCGGATGACTGGGGCTACATTTTAAAACTCTAAATTATCTCACATGTGACTTTAAAAGTACAAGAATCTATTTACCATCACTTTACTCTGAATCTGGGAGCTTGACCGCAGCAGTAAAGTGAGTTCAACCTAAATGTTTGACTTAGACCAGAGTTCACATTTTGATCTCTTATTATTCCTCATTATGGCTTTGTGGTTGTAGGACTGGATTCTGCCAAGTCGTTCCCACGTTCATGACTTAAAAACACAAAACAAATAAAGTTACTGCAAGCTGACTTTTTATCCTCCCTCTGATTATAAAAATCATGAAGATGGGTCACATGGCATCCCAGACGGTGCAGACCGTGGTCTTATATGAAGACAGGGATGGACCGAAGTGAAGCATCTCCATGATTCATGTAAATCCTGGGGTTCACTCTGTGAAAGGCTGATTCGTGCTTCACGTCTTGCATGGCAAAAAATGTGTAGCTTCTGTCTGTTTTCTCCAGCTGACACCCCGTCTTGACATGTGGCCCTCGGTGACACCCCTGACATAGGGGGAGTTTTTTTTAGCTTTGTGACCGGGGTTTGACCTAATCCTGATAGGCGGAGATCTTCACTGTGGGCGGAGTTTAGCCAAACCATGACCGGTTCAATTTGACTTGACTTGTGTGGCAAAATAAAAGAGGACGTAAGAGTAAAATTATTGTGATCATGTAAATATAAATTAGTAACTTAAAATGTTATGTAGCAAGCACCTATCTGTCTGGAGTTACGACTAAAATTAATATTCGTTTTTAAACTTATTGGTTCATTTTGGCCGTTTGGACTGAGTTAAACATCCCTCCAGATGCAGCATCCACCCAACCGAATCGTTTTGGCTTCTTCAAACCTCACCTGAAACACTCAAGCTGACTAATCACATCTTTAACAAACTCCTCCCACAAAAGTCAAACACACCAATCATGTCTGACAAACTCCTCCCCATTCCAAAAACCTCAGACTTAGTGACTGTGGAGAACCTTCTCCATTCTTCTGCATCACGCAGAAAATGGTCGGCATCCAGAAAAGTTTTTACGAGTTTCAATAAAGTCTGTTTAGTGGTTTATGGGATATTTTGCTAACAGACACTGATTTCTCTCTGACACAGATGAGGAGAGTGGACACACGTTTCTGTTTCATGACATCAGCAGATTTATTTCTGTTACACTTTATAAGAATTATGTTTTAGCACTTTTTCTTTTCTTTATTTCCTGTGAAGAGCTCGTTTAGAAAAATGTGTTTGGTTTCTTTCACAAGTTTGTCTTCCTCTAAAACATCCTGAAGTGTTTGTTTCGTCACACAGCAGYGCTGAAAATAAATCATGAAAATACGGCCCATAATTTGAGGGACCGAGGAGGAAAAACAGTTCTTTTCAGCACAATCCACCAGATGTTACCAAACTTTGTGAGCGTTCATGAAAGAGGTCCGTGCAACAAACAGAGAGGGAGGGAAAATAAAACCACAACAGTTTTTTTCCTCCTGCTTGACACAATATTATCTCTGCAAAGAAACTATTTCTGACCAGCGTTGGGAAAACAAAGTTGACAGATCTCCGAGAGGTTTGATGCTGAAACTAATGTATTTTTACAGATTACAGGACAATACTATAGCTGATCTAAAAAATAAAAAACTGATTGTCACCCAACACTTAGAGTTCATGTGTCAAACGTAAGGTCCGCAGGCCAAATCTGGTCCCTGTTAACATTTTTTCCAGCCCTCAAGTGAATTAGTTTTATGGTTTCTGGATTTTAGTGCGTTCTTCTCATGACAGCTGGCCAACTTTAAAGTTTGACTTTTTCAGTAAACTTTAATTTTGGTGTCATAGTACATCTGAAATTATCCTTTTCTGTTTTTGTGATTTTAAAGTCAAATAATTGGATTTTCAGTGAAAGTTTGCTTTGTTTATACTGTCATGGACTAATTATTTATCTGTTTTCCCCTTGACACTGTTCATCTCTCATATCTTTCTGGTGGCTCCGGTCGCCTCCGCAATGCACTGAACTTTAACATACTCTTTGGGTGGGAGCCTTGTGATTGGCTGAACAGTACATTTGGCAATCTGTGATTGGATGTAAACTGTCACATGGTGTTGACACGATGTATATTATTGGCTGTGTTCTGCTGACGACTCCAGTAGCAAGCAGACAGAACCTTCCTGATTCAGTTCTGTTTTGTTTGTTGCTCATTAATTAAACCATATTTGATTATCATGTACGCAGACTTTTCTGGTTTATTCCAACGTGTTTCTTCTTTTGAGACGACAATACGATTTGCTGGATTGGGGATAAAATGTATCTTTAAGAAATAATAAATGAAAAAGTTGTTGAAAGATTAAGACATAAAATGCTAACAATGAAACTTTCTAAATTAATCTTCTGTGTTTAGCTGTTAGGTTAATGCATCTTCTGATTACTACATAAACCATCATTTGGAAAAGGTTTTTTGTATTTATATCTGGATTTCTCTCCTGGACTTGTTACATCTACAACTCGACTATGGATAAACAGCAGAAGATGGAGATCAAATAGAAACAAATGCATCACGTGTGCAGTGAGGAGTGAATCATCAGATAAGACTGTGAGAACATTTCCAAAGACGTAAAAAAAAACACTTGGATGAACTTTATCAGCAAACATTCATGTATTTGTCATTTTGAACGCAACCATTCCCGGACAGACAAAGAGCTGAATGAATATCCAGTGGGAGGGAAGTAAGATTAATMTGCATGTTAATGGGAGTTGGTCAGTTTTAAGACATTTATGCTGATGYTGATGAATAAATCAAGACACATACAGCAATTAAAGACAACAAAGTTTGAGCTTTTACGTCTGTAAATAAGGCAACCAGATTCACACAAACAAAAATAAGTGTTTGACATCAAACAGCTTGTGTGATGAGAGCCCTCACTGCTGTCATTGAATAAAAGCCAAATATTAGTAGACATCTGTCAGACAGTGTTGACTTTAGCTCAGTTAGTGAGATGAGGGGAAAGAGGACAAGACACCAGTAGCCTCGTGTACACAGACACTTCTGGACTTCCTACTGAAGCGTACGCTTAAACTGAGTAAACCTCATGAACAAATCCAGATGTGTGAAACAGTTGGTTCACATTAATACAAGCTSGTTTATTTTGTTCATCCTGATCAAGCTGGAGCTGAGCGCACACGAAAGAATACCAGAAACTTCTCTCTGACACACCTCTATTCAAATATGCAAATCGATACAAAAATGCCCCGCAGGTGTGATTCTTGTGTCTTCACATCAAAAATCAGGTCTGCACCTGCCAAGGAAAGCAGATCATATTGGGCTCGACGGGACCCTCCACCCGCTGTCGGGATCTTCCAGGATATTCCCGTAACGTGAAGAGAATTGCATTTCTTTTCTCTCCAGACAGCTGTAACATCACTAATACTATTTGACATGACAGAAGAGTTGCAACTTTCCTGATAGTAGCAACATGTTCCTGATTCTCTCCATTGTTCTGAGGCGTGTCCCTGCGAGTTTACTTCCTGTTTACTACAGCCATGTGTAACAACGTCTGATGTAATTATGCTTTGCATAGCCTGGTTGATTCACACCAAGCCATTTGATGGGTTTTTTTATTTTATTTTTTGCAACACGTTAAAAGTTCGCTCAAAATGCGCATTAAAATTGGAGGGAAACACGGCTACCCAGGAGTAATGATGTGATGACAGGATGCTTGTGCACGCACAGGCTCAGCGTGCATCAAGAATATTGTAATATGTATTAGAAAAATGACATTTTCCACATCCTGCAGCGTGCCAGTTTGTAGCTTGTAGTTTGTTTTCGATCAGCTGCTTATTAAAGAGAACTGTGGGTTGAACCAGCAGCTGTATTTGCACGTCACACTTTTAAACTGATTGAACGATGATGCTTCCTGTAAACACACACTCATCATGATGGTGCTTTATGGTGGTGTGTGTGTGTGTGCTGTGGATCGCTCTATTTACATTAGGCAAACTGCACCTTAATGTCAGCCTGTCTGGCTGTGTTGTACAGACGTTTCTAATAAATGGAGTAATTCCATTTCACACAGACTCTAAAGCAGCTGAAGTCTGTGTTGTGCTGTAAAATCAACTCATGTAATTGGATAAAGGTGGATGTATTCATGAAACATGAAACCAAACCAAAGGTCATTTCATTGATTGTACATCTAAAGTTTTAGGCCACATTTTTGGGCTCACCCTTTGTGCAAACCCAGAACACGTGACATCTGCCCACAGTGACCGGACAGCACTAATGATTAGAGTCTGTGTGCTCATTCACTCTTTTTGGGATTAAAATCACTCACTGTCCAAACTAGATTGCACAATCCCAGTTTGTTTACTTTGCTTACTGGGAGACACTACAGAAATACTCCTCCATAAAAAATACAGTATGTAAACCCACTCATTTCTCTATCACCAAAACAGTACCGAATTTAAATTAAAAACTATATATATATATATATACACACACACACACAGTAGCGTGCACAGACATTTTCGGGGGCAGGTGCTCAAATGTAGAAAGAAGGCACCTTGTCCGGTGCACGGAATCAGCAGCTGTCCTAATAATGTGACATTACAGACACATCTTGTACATTGTGCATATTTATCTATTTTAAATCAGATTTTATTCTATCTGATACAGATGTTTAATATTCAACACTCTACAGGTTGGTTTCTGTAGTTGAAAAGGTTAAATAAAAGTCAGTTTTGTTAAACTGATGACTTGTTTGATTACGTAATTTATCCTTATAAGTTGATCTGTCGTGATTACTTATTAACTGCGATTAATCACAGTTAATTTTTTTTTATTTACGATTAAYTAGTTAATTTTTATTAATCGATTAACAGCCCTAATATTATTACTAATATTTTTTTTATTTTGTTTCATTTATCCTTATGCAATTTTTTTGGGATTCTCCTCGTTTATTTTTTTTGAACATCTTTATTCATTTATTTACTTGTCCCTCCACCCAGCTGATTCATTATTTCTTTTCTTTGTTATTATCTGTTTATTTATTTCTGTGTTTAATAGAATATATTTACAGATTACCACTAGTCCCCACACTACTCAAAATTTCACCCATCCAGAAGCATTTTGGTTCGTCTTGGTGTTTATGTTTTGTTTTGTTTTTGTTTTGAGCTGTTGCCCAATTATTGAAAACATTTGTCCTTATTGTGTTGTAAATTAAAAAAAAGAGAATGCTCAGACATCGTGTGAAATGAAGTTTAGATGAAAGTTAAACTCTGGAAGACTAATCAACCTCACCTGCTGCTGCGTCACAAGCGCAGCGTCCTCCAATCGCTCCGTCTGCTCGCCAGCCGAACGTCAACCAGCACGTTCTAACACCTGTCATGTCATCAGCACTAATGCACCCCCATATCATCAGAGAGGCAGGCTTTTGAACTGAGCACTGATTGGCTGGATGGTTCCTCTCCTCTCTGGACCCGAGGATGTGCTTTCAYTGTTCCCAAAAATGAATTTTAAATTTCATTTTGTCCGACCATGGATCTGATAAGATGTCAGAGTTTCTAGTGTTCACATACAGATTCTGATTTGCACGATAGAGCTTTAACCAGCATTYAGAAACTATTTGGTAAATATTTTCGAAACGCTGAGAATTCCCGGGTGTTTTCATCTACAAATAATACCAGATTCTTACCATCCAACCTTTTCTGTTCCTACCAGGACATGGAGGAGCTGATGAAGACGGACCGGCCGGACTGGCAGAGCGTGATGCAGTACGTCTCTCAGATCTACAAGTACTTTGAGACCTGACGAGGGACCACGCTGTGGACCAGAAGCACCGCAGCTCTCTTCAGCTCCATCCATCTGCACTAAATCTTCTTTCCACGCTGACTGAAAGCTGCCTTGTTGACCTTATCTAACGCTCAAGGAAAGACGGAGGAGTCTAACGAAACGTTAGAAGTCAGAGTGAAAACCAGTCGCAGAGCGTCTTATCCACAAACTACAGTAAACAGYAAAATGAACACATACTTAATTGGTCCAATTTTTTTGACAAAACCTTTTTTTTCTCACCTGCTGTTAACACTTTTCTAAAACTTCTACAAAAAAATATTTGAACATTTAAAAAAAAGTGCCAAAGTCTTTTGCCAAAATGCAGCTCGGACCATCTACGCATGATAAAGATGTGRCGTTTCCTCTCAGTCAGCAAGAGCAAAACCGTGTGAAGAGAGTTCAGTAAATGTCCAGAACTTGCTGAATGAGTTGGAGTCGTGTTTGAGAGAAGAAGATGTTTACAGTGAAAGTCCAGCTGAAGCCTCAACATCTGGATCGTCTTTGAGGGAGGAAGCTGTCACCGTCTGTCGAGTCGAGCCACTTAAACCTGAGGGTGTAAAAGTGAGTAACAGTTTCCCAGGAATACTCTTGTGGAACCGGGCTGATCTTTACGCTCACGCTGGGCTGTTTCTCCACATCCCATCGACTCTCTGAAGCTGCAGAGCGTTTGTGTTCGACCAGCTGAGTCATGGAGGAGGAGGAGGTTTCTGTGTGCTGACGTTTGGACACGCTCCAGTTTGCAGACACCTGATTATKCTGGGGAATAAAAAAAGTTGTATTTATTTATTTACTGAGCGTTGAGAGTGTGGACAGAAATCTGTTGACGGACGTCAGAAATGTTAAGTTTTACTTAATAAAGAATGTGGAGATTTACTTTAAACCACTGTTGCTGTTTATTTTTGATGTTTGGGTGTGGAGTTGGTTTGTGTTGGAACGGCTCAACCGTGTGTGTGTGTGTGTGTGTGTGTGTGTGTGTG
>NW_013952627.1:219455-230550 GCF_001266775.1 Austrofundulus limnaeus
AGTAATATATTTACTGAGAAAAATGTTGACGTGTTCAATACTTATTTTACCCGCTGTAACTGTAGCACTTCTGATGAAGCCTGGCCCGCTTCCTGCAGAAATAATCATATCTTACAAAACTGATGGTGAAGTGAATATTTGCAGAAAATGCTATAAAATCTTGCAGAGTGAAGTCATTTTCTGATTGTTACATTTATTTGGAAGCTGTTGTGACTCTGGCTTGTCACAATAAAACCACCTCCAAAACATATTGCTGCTGCCTTCAAATAAATTTCAACATTTCTAAACAGGACATGCAAAAGCCTTTTTGAACTTTCATTTTTTACTGGAGCAGATTAAGATTTTCCTGCCAGGAATGATCAAAGCAGCACTGGAAATGCTACAGCTGGCTGCCACAATATGTAAGTATCTGTGTGACGTCAAGCCAGCAGCGTAAAGTTTTGTTTTAGTGGAAGAGCTGCTGTGAGCTTTTGCAGCTTGAAGTTATTTTAAGTCGGCAACAGCAAGTTTCTCAGTGGATCTGTGCTCGACGATGCAGCCTAGGTGGAGTAGTCGAACACAGATCCACTGATCCTTCAACACAGAGCATCTTCAGAAGACAAGCTGATAAAATACATTTTAAAAATCTGCATTGTTTGATACATAGTGTGTATTGAATCTAAAGCACTGAATTGAACGGTTCAAACCATTTTAGGTAAATTGACATGCAGTAAACATACGCCCTGATCTACATAAACAAACACACTCACAAAAGTTCTGACCAATCACTGCGAGTCACATGACACACTTCTGACTGGAGGTAATTAATACAACAGGGTGTCATCAAGGTAGCAGGACATGTTTGTGATGCCACAGCACCAAGAAGTCGTTCAACTTGAAGTATAAACCATTCTTTAGTCTCAGCTGGAGCTCATCAGAGCTTAAACTCTGATCCTCCGAGCAGCTATCTGCAGCAGGTAAGATATTAACTCTTCACAAAACACAACTTAGAAACTGACGTCAGCTTCAACACTCAAAGTGTTCCACAGTTTGAGAGTTTAAACGTTCTGCTGCTCTTAGAGCAGCCTTTTAACCACGAGCCTGATTAGCCGTGCCACGTAATTACGCGCGGTGACGCGCGCTCGGGATTCCACTTCACTCAGCTCTTCCACTGCACATCTAAACGCACGCGGGGGGTGGGGGGCTGTGTGCATGTCGGGGCGTGGCTTCAGAGTAAACCCCACTCCCTCACTGCACTCGGAAGTTGTGTTTCAGCCTGTGTGTAGATGGGAGCAGATGCCGCTCAGACGCTGCGCTCTCCGGTCGCTGCTGGACTGAAATCATCCCGAGGAGATGCGCAGATTCGTTGAGGTGAGTCCCACTCTTGTTGTCATCAAGGAGACAAATAAAAAAAAATACAGGTTTAAACAAATGTAAAGCTTTCCCCACTTCAACCAAACTTCAACTTCCAACTGATGCGCTGACTTTCTAACAGATGGCAGATGGCGCAGCCACTTGTGGAGGATTCCTGGATTACAGCGCAGAGACGTGTTGTTGTTGTTGTTGTTTACTCCTCTGGGACTAGAAAGTGTTGCGGATGAGTGTGACCCATGTAACCTGCAGGTCGGACTCCAGACTTTGCTGACATGAAGGTGTACTACTACATCGTGATCGAAGTAGTCATCGCGATCCTCTCCATCTCCGGCAACGTGCTGGTGTGCTGGGCTGTGGCCATCAACAGCACCCTGAAGAACGCCACCTTCTACTTCCTGGTGTCCCTGGCCGTGGCGGACATCCTGGTGGGCTGCCTCGCCATCCCCTTCGCCATCATCATCAGCATCGGCTTGCCCCTGGACTTTTATGGATGCCTGTTCCTCGCCTGTTTCGTCCTGGTCCTGACGCAGAGCTCCATCTTCAGCCTGCTGGCCATAGCCATCGACAGATACCTGGCTGTGAAGATCCCACTGAGGTGAGTGGTACCTTAATGTCAAAACAGTAAAAAAAAAAAAAAGTATGTTATAGTTGCAGTTATAAGATAAAAGTGAACTCTTATCAGTCTATAACTAATTAAAAGTCTGTAAGAGTTGATCCAACAGATGTGTTGATCCAGCTGTTCTGCTCTGAAGCTTTAAAAAATCTCTCTATCTAAAATTAGAATCATAATCAAATTAAACTTTTTCTTAACATGATTAAGAGTCACACTTGTGGACTTAAAAGTGGTTATTTTAGAGCTTTGGTTTGAGTTTTTGTTTTATTTTATTTTTGTGCATTTTGGTTTGTAAATGACCCGCAGCAACAACAGTGGGAAACATCTGAGTCATGGAAATTCCTTCAGTCACTCAGCAGCCTGTGTGTTTTATCTCCTATCTGCTGCAGTTTGTTCAAAGGTGAGCAGGTCAGCAGGTGAAAACGATCCAGGAAACCGAGTCAGAAAAGGAGTTTCTGACCGGGCAGCTTGTGGCAAATCTTTGCTGAATTCAACACAAACAGAACATTTCAAATAGAGTAACACGAGTTGGAAAAGTTGCCACGGATCAGTGAACACATTTATATTATCTGCTGCAAGTTCTGCTTTAAATAAAACAGGTTTTCTTGATATTCATGATATTCCAGTTGAAAATGGTTTCAGTGGCTGCTCAGTGCAAAATTTTGAAAAAGCAACAATTTCTCTTTAAATCTAATCGAGGTCCACCTAAATTAATTTTTCTAAAGCAATTGTGTAAATCGTACATGAAATACACAATAAAATGATAATAAACTGATTAATATAAAATAAACGCATCACTGCAGAGCTTTTAAATCCTGTTTATTTATGCCTACAATTAAAAAYAACCAAACATCTGACCAGGTTGCAGAAATGATTATCAGTTTATAATAATGACAGGGAAAGAAAGGGTTCAGGAAAAAAAACTTGTTAAATTTTAACAACAGCTTTGGGTCCACATTAGACTCGTTTCAGTCCAGATCCAGGCCAGGGGCCGCCATTTTGGGACCCCAAGTCAAAAGTGAGTGAGAAAGTCTAACCTGAGCATCAGTACACTGCAAAACCTGTCCATGTTTATGAGTCTTACAATCATAGATCCAATCAAAAAGTATTTTTATTTGATATATAAGCAAGAGCAGAATTTTAAAGATTGTTAAACTTGTTGGCCTGGAAAGTTTCCTTATTTCGAGAAGTCTCTCAGTTTGCTCGATCTGGCCAACTGGTCGATTCGTAGTCACCTTGTTGTTTGATGTTTGTTTGTCACACACACCTCCAGACCACTCCGAGCTCCTGGGAGACCCCTCCCCCTGTACATATCACAGCACGGGGTTCAAGGGGGAAAAAAATCCTATACCTGACTTTATTTTGTCCACAACTCTGTCCTGGTTAAAGCTCCACAGTTTTTGGCAGAAAGATTCCTCCATACAAAACAACTGTTTTATCTCCATCAATGAGTTTCTGTCTGTTTGACCATCTTTATAAATGTCTGCTTCCATCAACACGCCCACAAACTTCTGACCAATCACAGTTTAGTTCTCGCGTTGAGACAGGTGGTGACACTGGTGTCCCTGCTGACAGATTAGTTCTCTTAGAAGATTCAGAATATAATCTAATATTTATAAATTTGTTTTTAGATGGATACTTTTGAGTTAAGTTGACCCAGAATCAGGATAAAAACAATTTTCAGACAAATAAATGGGCAAAACTCCTCATCCTCTCTGAGAACAAGCTGATTTTTTTTTTAAATCCAAAAAAATTCAGGAACAACCAAAAGTTAACTTTCATTTTCTGGGTTGTTTGTTGTTGAGCTCAGGTCCAGATCAGTCATTCAACCTGTGTTTTCAGCTGTGGATTCGCCCAGAGGGACATTTTAGCAGCGGCCCTGAACCCAGCAGTGATTTCCACTAAAGCATCCAGTGTGGGTTTAATGCTGGCCCGCCTCCAGGCCCAAAGATCAGAACCATTCAATGCCAGTCTGTAGTTTCAGCCCTTCTCTGTCGACCGTTTCCTGCAAACCGTTCAACACATATTTTCACCTGTACACAATTAATTCCTGTTTTTATTTTTAGTTCACTCAGAAAATCAGTGCAGTTCTTTCTTTTGTTTCTCCTTTTAGAAATGGGCCTCATGCAAGAACTGTTATACATGCGTACGAGTGATTTAGGAGAATTTGTGGCATTCACCAATGTTTTCGTATTCTAAGATTTTTTTCAGATACGAACAAAATTCACGAGTGGTCCAGACCTGTCGTATATTTTACGAGCAGTCAGTCTGCTGTTATCCAGACGGGTTTTCTTCACTAATAACTTTATATTTCATTATTTAGAAAATATTTTGAGTTGAAAATAAATCACACGTCATAATTACGTTGACAATAGGCTATTCTGTTTGAATTGGAATTAGATTTTAAATGTAACTAACAACATAAATTTGTTAGATTAAATTAAATTGGCTTTTAATGCTGTTGTACAACACTATAATAGTAATGTGAAGTTCTCAAACTAAAAACCAACTTAAATTATGCATTAATTGAAGTTTGGAGACATTTTAAAATGCTTTTTTTTTTCAGAACTGCATCTGACACTTGCGGGAGGGGGGAGACGGCCAGGCCGGGGTGGGGTGGGGGTTAGCGGTGCGCGACCGACCGGGTTGACTCCTCCTCCAAATAAATGAAAACTATGTAACACAGTTGTTTACACTTAAATTAAAAATATTTTACCAAAGAAAACCCGGAGCAGGACTAGAGAGAGATGAATATGATTTATATTTTTATTTCTGTGTCTGGATACGACCCACGGGAGACGTTAACAGCAGTCGTCATTTCCTTCCTCATCTCTAGCAGCTCCTTTAATTCCACGACTGACGCTGCTAAAAATGACAGATTTTATTTTCTAGATCTCGGTGAGCGGGACTTCAATCTCTGAACTCGTAAAGTTCTTCTTTTTACTTTTCGCTGTCATTTTCATGAATGGACACTTCCTGGTATCTGAGGCAGGAAACAGAACCTTATATGGTGTTTTTGGGGTGGTAATTATGCTAATCTCCTCTCCGCGTGCTCGAGCAGCTGATATGCATTCATCAGTTTACGCTCCTCATTTACACACTTTTCCTGAAGATAGAAGAGTTTGTTGAATCTGACGTGACATGTTCGTACGAACCCTTCGTACGAACAAAAGTAAGAGAAATTTAGGATAAGAATATGAACATGTTCTTGTATGAGGCCCAATAAATCCAAACACAAACAGGTCATTTCATGATGTACTGAAGTTGTTACAGCTGTAAAAAGCCCTGGGAAGACTTATTGTAAATTGGTGCTATAAATAACCAGAACATGAACTATTTTAAACTAAATATAGCTTTAACATGTTTTTAACAAACGCTACATTCAAGTTTTTTATTAGTTTTCCCACATTCTCAGCAACGTGCCGCCTTCTGGAAACGGGGCCGTGTGATTGGCCACATCTGGATCAGTTCCTGCCACAGGACCTGGTGTCTCAGAGCTCCTGGGTGGAAACAGAACCAGGCGGTGCTGCCAGCGGTGATGGCGTGGAGCCGCCTGGCGTTTCCATGAACCCAGGAGCAGCAGCGGGGTTATCAGGCAGGAAGTGTCTGGCTGCAGGTGGTGTTTTTCTGGACTCGTGTCGTGTCAGAGAGCTGTCAGTTTCTTTTGTTTTTATTATTTTGTTTTTATTTTAAGGCTGCAGTTGTTGGGGCTGTTCGTGCTGCGCCTGTCATTTCCATTACGCTCCAGCGCCGTGACACAAAAGGACAGTTTGACATCAGTTTGGGGTAAAAGCTGCGCACTACAGACCAAACGACTCATAAAGTCTGAATTTTCACATCTATTTTTGACCTCTAGATAAAAAGAACAAACAAACCGCAGCACGCCTCGTTTTCTCTCCTCACACAGAAAATAGCTTCATGTGACATTTTCTGTGAGTTTCCACTGCAAGCTGCACACCCAACCTGACAACACACACTGTACATGTGATGACATGATCAGTGTGTGTGTKTGTGTGAGGCCTCTGAAGCYACGATTCAGTCTCAGATAAAAGTGTTCTGCAGATGTTTTTAAGTGGAAGAGGAAGGCCAGATGTTTGAATCCCCTCGAGATAACCAAACCACAGACCCACTCGATGCTCCCCTCAAGCCCCTGGCCTCATAATTCTGATTGAAAAAAAAAAAAACAACCTCTCTGGCTACTTTCTCCCTCCGAGCTGCTGGTGCCCTGAAATGAACTGGAGCTGATGGAGCTCTGAGGAGCGTCTCCATCTTCATCAGCAGCTCCTCGTTTCCCCCTCAGGCTCCTGCTGTAAACAGACTTCAGCTTCATCATTTAAAAAAAAGGATGTTTCAGACAATTACAAGTATGGATCTCGAACAGTCAATATCTTACCTGTTGTAGATAGGTCCACATCCAAAGCAGATTTTGTCTAAATAAACCTCGTCCTTAAAATTTCATAGCAGTTCRTGTAAATACTATTATTTAAAGTTTTACATCCTGTTTTGCTTTAAACAAAACTATTCAAGTTTTACCAGAAATGCTACAGCTAACTGCTGCTGCTATTTGTACTTAAAATATCGACAGGATTCTGTGTGAAGAACTAAAAAGAACAGCAGTTAAACATTCACAAGCTTTTATAATTTTTATGATGTTTTGGAGAGGGGAGTTGTTTAAAGACGGCAGCAGTCCTTTTTGGTCTTGAGCTCATTCTGACTAGCCATTAGCTCRTCAGTCTCATTAGAATGGAACTCCAAACTGAAGAGCTTTCAAAATGTATTAATTCTTCATCCCATTCCCACAGAACCCCATATCAAAACACCTGAAAAATCCTTTTAATGATGTTTGAATTGATTCTCTTTATTTTAAGCATCACAGTTGGTTCTGAAGCAGGAGGCAGGGCTCTGAACTGAAGGCGCGCGAAATTCAGATGGGGGGTGGGGCAGGAAGTGACTTGCTCCGGTTTAAAAACACAGCGAGTACAACTAATGCCATAGCAGAAGAGATATTGTGAAAATAATATGCGTACATTTAGGTATTGATCCATATTGTCTTCACAATAGCTTCACTTATTTAGTTTCAGGTTGGGTCAAACGTTTAGGATCCAAAGAAGCTTTAAATGTCKGTCGACTTGTTTCTGTCCAGCTGAGTAATGAGTTTAAGTCATTAACCTATGATAACAATGCTATCGCTAATGCAAAAAAATCTGAAAACATGATTTTAACGATACGATCCTGTCCTGTTAGAAAGTGGTCGCCGCAAAATTTTGCATTGTCCTTTTCTGCACCTCCTGTTTTTAGTCGTGGTTTTTCTGAACATGAAAAAAAACTTTTATATTCCTCCTGATGACAGCGGTTGCAACAACCCTACACGGCACAGAATTGAGGCATTTTTAGGCTGAATCAGCAGAAGGAAACATGACTGCATTTACTTTCTGCCCCGGCTGCATTTTGTGACGTTGACACTACGTCATCAGCAACCCAGGAATAAAACGTCTTTTATTGATCGTGCAGTACTTGAATTAACATCRCATCTTAGATATAAGTGAGCAGAAAAAGTAAGTAGATTAGTGTTTGGTAGATTATTTTCTTGTAACAATGCTTCTTGGTAACAAATCTTGTAGCAAGCAGCTGATTGGCAACACCGGGGATACCATAAGCTCAAAACAAGTAATAAATTTGGCTAATTTTTCATGTGCGCAACCCACATACTCAGCTCTACCGCTCATCCCACAAATGCATGTTCCTTACAAATGTGGCACCATTAACAGACTTTGCAACAGATTTGTTATCAAGAAGTGTTGTTACAACAAAGAAATAATCTACTAAGCACACATTTCCTTACATTTTGTTCTAGGTTTAGTTAAATTGAACTTGTTTATTTAAGTTATTTCGTATAAAATAAGCAATGAAGTTCAGGGATAATTGTCTCAGTTTCAGCATCAATCACTACAGAAAATAAAGATTTAAAAAATGRCCGATCATCAGCTGAACAGGTTGAGGTTCGCCTCCATTATTCAGTGAAGTCATTGTTTCCATTACATGGAAGAGAGAAAATGTTTCACAGCAGAAACTGTGAAGGATTTCTGGACGTGTGTTCGCTTCAGTCTGAATAATTCTCCCACTGCAGATTTAAAATCATGAGACTGAGCTGAGTGCTGCGGCAGAAAACTTTAACYGTTGCAGACGTTGTGTGCTAAACATAACCACAAAAACATAACTTACTCAGAGGGTAAAGATCCAGTCCATCGCATCAAATTGTGAACATCATGTTTTTGTTATCCYGTTATTAACACCTTTGTGCTAACAGGCCAGTAAGCTTATTTATGTCATTATTTTTATTTTTCTATTCATACCAAAGAGAACAAACACTAAAAATSTGAACATGTTCAGACAAATCAGCTTTCAAAGAGACTTTAGTTTGAGTCACAGACGGTTAGACTTTACACATCTGAGCTGGTGTTTGAATACAGTTTGTGGTTTTTACGCTATCACAATAAAAGCTTTATATTGTTTGAAGATTTTGACCACAGAAAGGTCAGCTTAGCTGATGTGGCACAACCTTCCAGCTGTTTGAACTTTCTAAAACATATCCAACTCGTCTTTCTCCCACACGTTGTATTTTTCCTGCAGTTTACAGTGGTGGGACCGCACTGTGGGCCCTGAAACATCAAGGAAAGGATTTCCAKGATTGAATACATTTTAAACATGACTACTAACAACAATCTGCTTGCCTTAGTTGTTCCAAGTGTTAAGTTACTGCCCTTAAAATGGATGAAACTAGCATAATAAATATTCTTACTATGCTTTGTTCATCATCCAAAAAACAGTTAGGGACACAGCGCTCCGCTGCTCCTATTTTGTGGGTCAAAACTCGAAAAGTTTGTTAACCGTTGGTTTATACAACTGACAAAACAAATCGTGTTACATACAATAAAAAACAACAAAATAATACGCAAAATTACATAAAAACCTGTACTTTATGTACAACAGAACATTGTAAGCATAATATATTTAAATATATATATATATATATTTGTAAAAGTAATGTATTTTTGAAATTAGGAACGCATGCAGAAAAATACAGAAGTGTGAAGAATCTCTTCTAACATCAGTCTGTAAACATTCAGGAGCTGAGGAGGAACTGATGGACGTTTAGAAAGAGGACCCTCTCTTTCTTGTCTGATGTATGATTCAAGCTGTTCGTGGCTCCGCTTTGCTGAACTTTTTATTTCAAATGTTTTCTGTTATWGAAAGGTTTGAGCTGCAGGCAGCACAGTCCAGCACTCTCAGCAGTCTCTTCCACTCTGAAGTCATGTTGTTGTCATGGATGCTGTTTGTCCTGCTGAAACATGGAAGATCTCTTAGAAAATGTCATCTGGATGTGAGCTGAAGTTGTTATAGGTTGTTTTATATATATATATCTGCATTTAGGGGGTCTTACGAGATGTCTTGGCTGCCCATGTTAAAGACGCAAATTCACCCCCATACCATCAGAGAGGCAGGCTTTGAAATGTGTCTCTTTTATAATGGAAGATGTGGTGTCTGATCTGTGTCTGACCACAGAGCAGTGTTTCTACTTCACCTCAGTCTGTTTGGCTCAGAGACGACAGCGGTGTTTCATTATGGTTTTCATGTGTGACGTTTTGTGTGATAGAGCTTTAAGCAGCACTTGTAGATGGCAGGGTGAACTGTGTTTTACAGACAATGATTTGTGGAAGTGTTCTGAGCTCATGCACTGCTGTCCAGAACTGAATCAGACCTGTTTTTCATGGAGAGGCCYCTGAGGGCCCARAGATTACAGATATCAAACAATAACTC
The DNA here is from genome assembly GCF_001266775.1 of Austrofundulus limnaeus. Classification (NCBI taxonomy): domain Eukaryota; kingdom Metazoa; phylum Chordata; class Actinopteri; order Cyprinodontiformes; family Rivulidae; genus Austrofundulus; species Austrofundulus limnaeus. The sequence goes on from NW_013952627.1 coordinate 229,240, forward strand.
CCAACCTTTTTTCCTTTGAACTCAGAGATTTTCTCTAGATTACGATGAAATATTCAAAGGCATATTAAAATAGACTGTATAATGCTCTTTTATACACAGACCTCTTACTGGCCTGTTGTCTTTTCATCTACTTTGTCCCAAAAAGCTCCTCTGGCTATCTCTACACCACTACCTTTTACAGCCTTTTGTCTCGTCTCAAATATTTTCAGATGTGTTGCTRCCATCAATTTAAAATTACCTCGTTTAGTTTCTAAATAAAAGAAAAAACATACCATTTCTTTGATTAAACATATGATTAGTTTGCTTTGTTCTATTATTAGTTTTTTTTTTTCAGTCCCTTCGGTATGTTTCTTGAATCATTTTGGACATTTGGCAAACAGTGAGTGCATTTCTCAAAACAATGAGTACAAACAGTAAAACACAACAGATTACATCCGAAACCCAGTTTCTTGTTCAAAATCACAAGTTCATCTCTCAATACTACATTTCTGTCAGTGAACGTGTCATTGCTCTCAGAAGGACAAGTCTTTTTTTATTTTTTTGTGGGTAAGTCATCATTATACCAGAGTGCTATATCTGGAGGATGTTCTGAAGCAAACTATGGCAGTTTTCATTTTCATATTGTAAATTGTAACTGTGGGAGATTGATTGCAAGAAACTGGACAGGAGTGACATTTCAATCTTTACTGTCTGTGATGTAATTTGACCTACATGTCATTGTGTTACAGAAAGGAARAGACAGTGCTGCAGAGCACAACATTAAAGTTCCCGTCTGTTGGACCACATATTCTCATCGTCACAAAGATCTTCTCTTGCRATGCAGCGAGGAAAGAATCTGTTCGAGTACTTTATCCAGCTTCTGCTGTGATGTCATCACACACCGCATCCATGGCAGCCGGAAGGGTCACCTGTRTTTGTGGCTGGAGATTATATAATTTCCATCACCAAACTGAGAAAAAAAATCCCCAGTGAGGTTAAGGAATGGGGATTAGAGTGGGAGAACCTCCATCAGCATCCTGTTGTTGGTCACAAACCATTGCCTGATGATGTTGGAGCGATGCAAACTGACATTGTCCCAAACTTTCATATCCTCTCCAGTCTGACCTCTCTTTTGTTCAGGGATGAGACCCCTGCAGAGAGGGTCTAGAAAGGTGGCAAGATGTTTTGTGCTGTATGGATGAAAGTCAGCATTCACCTGGGAGCAATTGGGTAGGTAGGTACAGATAGATACAGTAGATAGATGGATAGATGGATGGATAGATAGATAGATAGATAGATAGATAGATAGATAGATAGATAGATAGATAGATA
>NW_013952627.1:237363-275853 GCF_001266775.1 Austrofundulus limnaeus
GTTTTTGTTTTTGTTTTTGTTAAAAAATAATTAAAAAAAACTTTGAAGAAAAAAAAATAATGGTTTGGAGTAAATAGGAAGAGAATAAAGTTCATAGATGCCCTTCAAAATAAGAGTCTGGCTTTGTCAAAGAAAAGTAAGTTTCAAATAACTACAGGGTTTGCTAAATAAAAAATAATGCTGAATGTTTCAGGCATTAGCTAATTTGGCACCCTTCAACTTTTCTTGATAAATTTTCTATCAGTAAATTATTGTTTTAATAAGAAGCTGGCCCAGATTCAGGAGGAAATGAAGACTGTTTTGATGAATGTGGTTGCTCCAAAGCCATTTTTTTCCTGGATTTTCCAAAGTGAAAATTGTTTCTTACTTAGTTAAAAACCTGAGGGTTTGTTTAAAACTAGGTGGGCCCAGGGGAGTAATAAGTTGTATAATGTTTAGTAATAAATTAGTCAGGTATAAAGACAGAAAAYGACACGATGTTGCTTTGTTATCAGATGTTTTTTCTACCTTCCATCACCTTTTCGCCTTGTTGTTTTGTAGAGAAATTCACTCTAAATATGGTTTATGACCAAACAATTGCGTTTGCACACACAGCACATGAACACTTTGTTGTCAGCTTGAACAGCCACCTGTTGGACAGTTGTTCTGGGGACAGAGCCGGACATCAAAGCGGATGTTGTGAGTGTCTAGTTGGTGTGTGTGTGTGTGTGTGTGGCATAGGTCAGTGGCTGCAGGGCAGACGCTCAGCGGCACAGAATGAAGCAGGAGAAGAAAGCAGAATAAAGATAGATGCCAGCGTGCTGTCGTCATGCTGGAGCTAATCCATTCAGCTGGTTGTTCGTCCCCTGTCTCCGAGGAGGGAGCGGGGAGCGATGTTCAGGAGATGGGCCCTGTGGGAAACAGCTCCTGCACGTTGTACTCTGTGATTAAAARAAAGGGGGAAGCAGACGATGGAGGCTGAACAGCAGGAAGTGGTGGTAATGAGAGGACAATGAGCTCCGCGGTTTCCTCCGCTGCTTCTCTGAGCACCAAACTGGAATATTCATGACTCCCCAGCCAGCTCRCCATGACCCCTGCAGGGGTCACAGGATGGGGGGTGGGGCTGGCACACCACTTCAGAACAGGCATTTATGAAAACAGAGGCAGACCTGGCTAATGATTAAGAATTAATCTGTGTTGATATGGTAACCAGACTTATATTTTACTGGTAAATTCCCTCTGACAGTGGGCCTTTATAGCACAGACTTCCTGGCTGTCATCAGTAAGACTGAACCCACTTCCTCATCACTCGCTGCTTTACAGCCTTTTACAGACCGAGTTGGTTGTTAATTTATCATGTTTCCACCCATAAATCCAGTGAGGAGACCAGAACAAGCAACGCATGAGTAGCAAAAGTCTAATATTCCATCAAAATCACATTAAAAAGAGAGATGAGTTTAGACTTGGTGACGTTTCCTTTTTCTAGACATTAAAGCTGCTATAAATACACCCAACAAAGCAAAAAATACCAACAGTAGCTGGCTGCCAGYATTTTCCTGTCAGTTATTTACAGTCCGTCTGGTTGGGCTTCACACTGAAACACAAGCTGATGCACAGCTGGTGCTGCTGGTGCTGGGAGGAAAACAGTTTGTAAATAGAAATGAACATTTATTTATGTTTTTATAGGCTCTGTAAGGGCAGGGCTGGCTTTTTTGGGGGGGCAGGGAGGGGGCTATGATGGTAGTTTTTCACCTAAAACATGTTTGTCATTGCACAGTGTGGTAAACACACCTATGTCTTTCACTTACTGGCAGCACATTTAATAAGATAGGCAGACAGAAATGCAGAGTAGAAATTAAACCTTAAACAAACAGCTGCTGTCCACAAGTTGTATTGAAATAACYAAAGAATAAGATTAACATCAGTGTGTCTGCAGTGATTTAAGCCCCAARGGGTTTTCTTGATGTTTTTTTCTCAAACTACCTTGCTGAAATGTAGCTGTGTGTATCTCAGCTTTTACAAACTCTACTCTAGAGATATTGAGGATGGAACATGATTTTTTCCCGTCCATCTCATTTCTGCATTTGATAGTATATAACCCATTTAAAACCATAATGAATCAGGTTAAAAACTCTTAGAAACCATAAATCCACTTGTGGACAGTACCTGTGCAAAGATTCATGCTCCTAAAATTAACTGGAGCAAAGTTAGAGGTTTTAGTAAATAAATAATTTTGCATTTTGTCATTCTGCACAGGATGGACCATGATGGTACCATTAATAAATATTAAGAAATCTTAAGTTTTTACTTCCAAAAGTTATTTATTTTTTCTTACCTGCCTTAAAAGACTTGTTATTGAATATTTGTTCTTTTGAAAAATGATCCAAACATTTATTTGTCACCAGTTAGGGTTAGGGTTATTATAAAATAATGAGAAATTATATTTGTAAAATGTAAAAATACTGAAGTATCTGACAACAATTTTTACCAAAATCTAAATGCAAATACAAAATCTAAGATGTGTTTTGGGGTGGCACCTGGGGTGGCTAATCAAATACCAGAGGTGGGCCTTGCAGACAACATCAGCAGTCAGAAAATTGTCCTCAGTTTGATGCTTTGTTGGCTTTAGTTGGGTTGACAAGTTTAGGTTTTTTTGTTATCCATGCAAAAATCTTCTGAAACCAGTTTATTAATCTGTACTCCGTGTTTTTAAAATCTGTAGACTCTGAAAGTTGGGTAGTGTCCCCAGTTTTACAGTAAACAATGGTGGACAAAGCACTCAGTTTGCCTTACTTGAGTCAAATAAAATGGAGCTCTGTCAAATTATTACTTAAGTTAAAGTACTGGAGTATGTGCTTTCAAAAATACTAAAGTACTGAAAGTACTGTAAATTTTGAAGTTTTTTTTTTTACAATGCATGACGAATAATTGGGATTACTGTCTCTGACAGTAACTATAAAACCTAACGTGCAACTGTTCAAAAACAAGAATACCAAAAATATCAGTTCAGTCATAAAGTAAAACTTTCTGTGACMCGTTTAAACTTTGATTAATGATTCTGTGAAAAAAATCTGACAATTTGCTGCTCCCAATAATTAATGTATTGGTGTATTTTTGCATTGGTTTTTACCATATCAAACACTGTGCAGGAAACAGAAGAAGAACAGTCGGATGGTAAAAGGGGTGAAAATGTGCAAATTTTTAAACCAATGTCTGCAAAGCATCATGGTGCTTTGTGAGAATATAAGTACTGGATGTGATGTATTCTTGTCCTGTGCAGCAGTTATCAGATGCATTGTGTCACTTTTCATGGTAGGCTCACTCCAGCGTGTGTGTGTGTGTGTGTGTGTGTGTGTGTGTGTGTGTGTGTGTGTGTGTGTGTGTGTGTGTGTGTGTGTGTTTATGAGTCACTAGCATGCGGCCACGCGTCTGAATCATTGAGGAAACTGTGTGTTTTGCCTCCAGCGCTCTTCACATGATGGGGACAGTCAGGTCAGCACGGGGGTGACTCACCTTTTGCTTCTCGATCTGAAGCCTCTGTGTGCCCCTGCTGTCAGTCTGCCTGTGGTTTTATGGTAATGTGCTGAGCCAGCAAATTGTTGATCAAACACTTTGCTTTAACATCACATGGAAAGTTGAGGTGGAGCACATTTCCTGTGTGACTTAGCTGTAAAAAGCTCATTTTTAATGCAGATCGGTCTTTCAGTGTAATTTAATTGGTTCATTTTCTTAGCAGGTGCTTTGTTGGTGTGCTGTGTGAACCAGATTAACACATGCTTTGGCTCTAAGTGAAGGAGGATGTGAGGAGCAGTTTGCGATGCAGTAAGAGCACATTTTCATTTTGAAGCTAAAAGTGTCCTCAGGAGGAASCTAAGCATGAGGGTTGATGCTTCAGTCAGATTGTAATTGTGTGGAGAATGAAAATCAAATGGAAAACAACATTTGATGTGGCTCCAGCAAGTCATTTATAGCCTTTCTATATAGCTTTTTCTATAAGCCCCTCCTTCATTTCCATAGTAATACAGAAACAATAATGCTCTGGTTTTATAAAACAGGATAGGATGTACCTCTGTGGCCTGAGAGCGTTTTTATTTTTATGTATATGTTTATGATTATGCATGAAAGTAATGCAAAAAAGGAGAGCCCCTTTCGGTTTTAAGGTTTTATTTGTCAGGATATAAAATACTCTGATACACTTAATCAAACTGAACAAAATTAAGGTCAAAATGCAGATAAGAACATTAGGTCATTCCTACAATTTCAACCAAAAAAAAAACTCTTTGCAAGCTTAGAGTCCTTATTATTACTGGGATCGATCCGTATATCCCCATGATAATTCAGAATGCAGTTGCTTTGAAAAACATCAGATATGTATTTGATTTAGTGCCACATAATGAAAAGACCCAAGTYGAATTAAAAAAAAATCTGATTTGTCACTTTCAGACTGTCAGGAAAAAATCTGATAAGGGTCACACATAGAAAAGGGATTTGTGTGGCATTCACCTGCAGTGTGAACGCTGCTCCTGCTGCAAAACAAGACAAAATCATCAACCCTCYTCCTGTGTTTGATAGTTGGTATGAGGCTATTCCAAACATTGTTTAGACTTTTTGTTTCTTKTTGTAATGAGCTGAGAACACCAAACAAAATTTTGCTAATGCATTATGACACTAAAGATTCCTGAYTCTTGTTTGGCTTTTGAAAAACTTGCTGCTGTGCGTTGAGTTTTTGTTAAAAATCGACGTACAGTTCAGTTTGATTCAACAACAGAAAAATTGTTTGTTTTTGTTCTTGTCCTGTTATGATCTGGAACACTGAACTGAGGTTTGCAGAGTCTGAGGTTGACATCTGTTCGTGTTTTGAATTTGAACATTTAAAGTGCCCGTGATGTCAAATTTTAGTAATGCATATGAATGCATTTTTAGAAAGAGGTCATTGATGAAATATTGCAAAAGAAATTTCATGTTGCTGAGATGAACGGTTGTTGAGAAATTTGCCTGTGAAGTAACAGGAAGTGATGTCAAAGGGGAATGTCTGCATGTGAACAGAGCTTTGCTACAATGACTAACAACCCAGACTGTAGAGAAGAATCTGATGTTTCTTTAGATTATTTTGAGTCTTTATCAGAGAGAAGAGTCAGAGTTCAAATAATAGTGTTTCAATAAACAAAGACCAGAGAGTTTTCTTTGTTAAAGAGTTCCCCTCTGATGTCACTTCCTGTTTCACTTTGGCTGAGCCAAGTTTAAAAAAAATAAGCCAGTTATGGGACAAAATGGGTTAAATTATGCATATTATTCAAACTTTTTTAAATGTAAATATGTTTTCTTTGACTTTTTGTATTTGCAGAATATGCATGTCACAGGTACTTTAAAGTTCATTGCTGACATTTACTCTTACAAAGTGTCGGCTGTCCTGAATGTTTTGTGAACCTTTCTAACTGTAGAGCGATGGACTCCAAACTGACCTTTAACCCTTCTCAGATTGATGGGCAGAAACAGCTGCTTCTCTCAGGTTGTTGCTGATGTCTTTCCTCTTTGTGGTAACACACACACCTGAACGATGCAGAGCAGCAAGCCGACAAAACTCCTGCCTTTCGGAGGTGCAAAAGCTCAATAAGCAGCAACTGGTTGCGATTTATCTTAGGATTTTAGGATTTGGTTGAAGGAAGACATTTATTTTCAAGTAGAACTGCCAAGAACAGAAAGAGCAGATTAGGTGAAACCATCGACTACTGTGGGCATAAATGTGGACTAAACTCCATGGGAAAACACCTAAACAGGAAGTATTTGTGTGGACACACCAATAAACATCAACACAGCAAATATGGTTTTGAAGGAAGGAGATTTTTTTTAAGATGCTTATCAGCTGGGAGAATCTTTGTTTAATTTAAAAACTCCTCTGAACCCAGAGACACCAGAGAACATTTAAATACTGATGGACTTTCTTTATAGTAGATCATATCAGAGGATTTAGCCTGTACGCAACATGAGTCTGAACTAGGCATGGGACGACATGAAATTATGACAGTACCTTGGGCAAAAATATCACAGTTTTGCGGTATGACGGTGTCATGATTACAGCTCTAAAAAGTTTGTTTTGAATTTTGTATTAAAAAAAGGAAAACATCTTTTCTATTATCATATTCAACTTTAATTATTTTTGGAAGCTGTTTTTTTTTTATCTCAGAGGTGTTATGCTGAAATTTTATTTACCTGTGTGCATTTATACTTGTGATTTTTAACACCTAATGCAAATAACTTATCTTGGTATAGTTTACATCTAATAGGATAACTGTTTTTCTACTGCTTTATTAGTTAAAACAAATTAGCGTATAATGCACGACTAGTCCTTTTATTAAAGTAAATTCTCATGTTGGGAGTTTTTATTGTGTTTTAAATGACAAATGGGTGTTTGATGTAAAGATTATATAATTATATGCACACAAACTACAGAAATCACAACTATGAATGCGTGTTTATGAAACGCACATTTAGCTAACGAGCTGCTCGTCTAAAGGAGGCATTCARTTTTATCGCCTTTCACTTAAAACCTATCAAATACACAATCCAACAACTCAAACAGTTTCGCAAACAAGTTGTGATTAGCGCATTAAGCCACAGCAACACGGTGATGTTTCACAATCTGATGCTAAAGTTAGCTCGTTCAAAGATAACATAAACTTTACCTGGAGCTGCGATCATGTTAGACGTGTTGCCTCCACGGTCCACATTGCTGTCGTCTTTACGGCATCTTAAGTATTTTAAACGGGGAAAAGGTTTGGGGAACTCTCTACTTTAGCCACCATCACACAACCTCCACAGAGCTGCGAGTGACAACAGGCAGCTCTGCAGGGATGCACGGGGGAAAGTCTGCAGCTGCACAGACCGGAGGAAAAAGAAACAAAACACTTGGAACGGTATGACAGAAAATTTTAGTGACATTTTCATATCACGGTATACCTTGAAACCAGTATCCGGCCCATGTGTAGTCTGAACTGAGGACAGCAACACAGGTGTGTCCAGTCCTGGTCCTCAGGGGCTGCTATCCTTCATATTTCACTTGTTTTACTGCTCCAACACATCTGATTCAGTGACTGAATTACCCCTTCAAGTGCTGCAGAGGAGCTGCTGAATAAAATTCAGAAAGATGGTCGAATTTTGTGGATTTTGTGAACACAGGAAACATCACAGACAACCACCAGCTCCATGATTGTGCTGACCGGGTGGGAGTACGCCTCGGCTGGACAGAGTAAAGGCACATTCCTGCTGCCGCACCATCTGTCATAAATGATGATGGTCTCTTTCTGACAAATTTACAAAGTAGCGCTTCTCCTCGAAGAGAAATGCCAGATCTTCCTCCTCCATCTCCTCCATCGACTGAAAATAAACATCTAGTCTGACAACCTCGCTGATTCTGTTTGTGCCCCCCTACATGTGCTGCAGTGGGAGGACTTATAAGGATTTCTCCCCCCACGGTTTCTCCTTGACGGTGAACACTCCGTGAGAAAACACCGTCTCAAAGTACATGATGACAGAACAGTCGACTCACATCTTGTTGGAGTTTAGTGAAAGCTTAAATCATTTGACTAAGCTTACCAAAAAGAGACAACTCTTTAAACTCTCAAAATTTGGGAATTAAAAAAAATTTAGGTTGAGATTTTTCTCTTATTTTACACAAAGCAGCAAGGATGTATTTAGTTTACACATTGTTCTACATTGGTTTGACTTTGCTAATTAAACTGTAACATTGTGTATTATTTTTGAACATTGTTGTTTGTCTGACTGTGTATTTCTCTTAATGTACAGCCAGGTGATTCATCTTATTATATCCTGTTTTCTAAAACCTTAAAGGGCCTGTGACATGCATATCCTTCAAATACAAAAAGTCAAAGAAAACGTATTTATATTAAAAAATAGCACAATACACATGATTTTACACATTTTTGTCTCATAACTGGCATATTTTCTCTTGAATTTGGCTCAGCAAAGTGAAACAGGAAGTGACATCAAAAGGGAACTCTTTAAGAAAAGATTGAAACAATCTTATTTAAACTCTTCTTCAACTGACTCAAAATAATCTAAAGAAACATCAGATTCTTCTCAAAATTTTGCAGCATCGCTCTGTTTACATGCAGACATTCCCCTTTGACATCACTTCCTGTTTCTTCACATGCAAATATCTCAACAATTGTTCATCTCAACGGCGTTAAATTTGTTTTGCAATATGTTAGCAATGTCCTCTTTCCAAAAACGCATTCACATTTATTACAAAAATTTGATGTCACAGGCCCTTTAAATTTGAAAAAAGTTGTAGTTAAAAAATGCACAGTCAGAGTATGTGTGTGACAACATGTGAGTGTTGTCAACACAGATTTGTAGCTTTTTACAGAGGAAGAAGAGACTGTTTGTAGCAGCTGATCATTCTGTGCATTCCTGGCTTTAAACGTGTTTAAATGTTTGTGTGTGCATGAGTGAGCGAAAGAAAAGCAGCGGCCATTCACTTTTGTTGTGTTTTTACAAATGAAACATTTGATGAAAAGTTTTCTTGACAGAGTGGATTCCTCCCCCCCTTCCCCTAAATTGTGCTGAGGACTTAAAAACGTTGGTTCGGGTCCCACGTGTTCAGACACATCTTTAATCTCAGCTTCACTGCGGGTTCTGAACTTCAGTGTGAACAGTTCTGTATCTGACAAAATAAGAGTTATAGTGACCATCTTTCTGCTGCTCTTTTGAATGCTGATCAGAGACAGGATGTTACTGTCGAGATGAACTCTGGAATAAAAAAATGGGGTTTTGAGACCATGGTGACCTTTGACCTGTGCAAACATGAGTATGGCAGTAACATCTGTTTTTTTTTCTTCCAGGTACAAGGAGTTGATGACGGGGAAGACTGCCAGAGAAATCATAGCAATTTTATGGATCCTTTCTTTTGTTATCGGCCTTATTCCCTTCTTTGGATGGAACTCAAAGTACTTGAGTTGCAGCAACACTACAGACTACAAACACAGAGGCAGCGWACCCCAGAGCTGCAAGCTCAACTGTCAGTTTGAGAGCGTGGTGGACATGCAGTACATGGTCTACTTCAACTTCTTTGTGTGCGTGCTGCTGCCGCTGCTCATAATGCTGGGCATCTACGYGAAGATCTTCACCGTGGCCAGGAAGCAGCTGAGACAGATTGAGCTCAAATGTGTGGGCAACAGGGACAGCCCAAACCAGGGGTTGCTGCAGAAGGAGATCCGAGCTGCCAAATCCCTCTCCATCATCGTGGGACTGTTCGCCGTCTGCTGGCTGCCCGTCCACATCCTCAACTGCCTGGGGCTGTTCTACAAGGACCTGAAGAAGCCGGAGGGGGTCATGTACATGGCCATCATCCTGTCCCACGCCAACTCTGCGATYAACCCCATCATTTACGCGTACCGCATCCAGGACTTCAGGAACACCTTCCGTAAGATCCTGGCCCAGCACTTTCTCTGCCGCAAAGAGGAGCTTTACCTCAGCTCCAACGGCAGCAGACGCCACAGAGAYCAGATCCACATGACCGTCGACCCGCTGCTATAGTCATGCCGCGGGGGGACTGGGATCTGGGTCAGCTGTTGAGTCTGGACTTTCCTTTTTACTGAGGTTTTTAATGTTTACAGAACAAGGGTATGATGATATGTGAAGATGTCAATCACGCCTTGAATGTGGAGATTTATTTATAAATCGTGACGAGAGTTGAAGGTGGGGATCAGTGTTCAACAGCAAGTCTTATGAAACCTTTGGGTTGTGAAGCGTTTAATTTAAAAAGAGTTGAAGCTAACTGGATTTGTAGGACTGTGAAGAGGATCCAAACTGAAACGACTTTGTTACAAACACTACTCTTTTCTGCCCTGTTGGTGTACATTGTCGACATTCAGTGCCAGTGTTAAATAATTATTTTATTACAAGACCTTGTTTTTGAGAATGTAATGATCAAAATAGCTATTTGTGAATAGATCTGTACTTGTAGAGTTTAAAAAGGTACAGTAGGTTTCTTCATCTGTGATTATTTTTATTTTGGCTCGTAAACCTTTAAAATTAATTTAAACCCATCACTGCCTCTGTATACAGAGACGGACAATACTTATGTATTTATTTATGTGGCTTAATTAGGATGATATAAAGATGGAAGAATGAAACTTTACATATCACAGAAAGTAAAAAAAAAAAATTTTTTTAAATCAAATTGTTCCTTTTACTAAGTGCCAGTGACTGTAGGATAAGATATGGCAGGAAGAATGTATGCACAGAGCTAAGAAACAGCATTTTTATTAGAAGTACTTAGAAAAATATAGAAAAAACAAAACATTTCCTTCCCCGTGTATCATTTTATGACTGCAGGGGTCACAAACCCATTGTGAGCCCGCCACTGTTTTCTTCTACAGAAAGTGGTTCTGTGGCTCTGACACAAACATCATGATTAGATTCAGCCTCAGAGGGGAAAAAAAAAGCTCAAAACTCACCTGCAGCCATGAATCATGCCTTTACCTTAAAGGGATAGTTAGCCATTTTGAAATGGATTTCTTCAAGGTTACAAATAATTTACATTTTACCTGTTCTGAAAAACATTTTGAACAACAGAAACAGAGTTTACATGCTGCAGGATTGCTGAGTTGACAGCTAGACATCAACTGCAAATTCTGCTTTAGTAGCAGGTTCATTKGAACAGTAAGGATGAATTAATAATGGCTAGTCGAAGTTTTATTTATTTTTTTGATCATCCTTCGTAGAAGACGGCCTATGATGGTCAAAAGTTCTGTTGTTCGTGTTCCAATGTGGGCGCAACTCTGGTTTCCCATCCAAGTACAAGAAATTAATCRGGGTTAATTGTGTCATTTAGCCAACAATGATTAGAAGATGACAATTGCACTTGCATGTTTTTGACTCTGAATCGGTGAAGCTAACAGGTTAAAATAATAAGCTGTGAATTGAAACCCAGCTTTTCCACAACGTTGTGACAGCATATCTTTAGTAATGCAATATGCCACAGCCCACCCCGTAATATCTCCTTCCAGTGCTGACTTTGCTTTGTAAGGGACAGACTGACTGAGCATCGTGGATTCTCAGCTGAGTAGATTTGTTTCCACTTCTGGAGGTGTGTTTGTTGTAGCAGATTCTGGCTTTCCTTGTATTCTGGTTTGTTGTTGTGTTTCAGGTGATTAAACAAGTTCGTAATGTTACGGTTAGCTGTTCCACGCCGTCTTCTGCCATTGTTCTTATGGTTTGGGCTCACATGCGTGCTTGATGTCTTGCACACAGAAGTGCACTACCATAACGTGGCACGAATCACAGTYGTAAAGCTGCAAGGGGAGTTGGGCAAAATCGTATTGTGTGCAATTACAGTAATCGTCAGAAAAACTTTGATCTTGATGATTAATACGATTAATGCCGCCAGACAGAGTAACTGGAGATTTCCCCTGTCAGTCCGCTCGGTGCTCCTCTCCACTTCAAATTTAACAAACATTTAAAAAATAAGTTCTGTAATTTATTTATCATAACTCCGGTTTTACTTGGCCTGTCAACACAACTTAAAAACTGATGTAAAGCCTGAAGTCTGTGCTTCACAATGACAGAATTTAGAACAGATTTTTACGGAGAGCTAATCTTTCTTACTCGAGTGATTTAAATTGGTCCTGTGACTAGGATATGCAGGCGTCCAGGGACTCCAGGGGATTAAGCATCATATTAATCGTTACTGGCTAAATACCCCAATTAAACATGATTTTTTTGCCCATATCGCCAAACCCTAGTGGCAAGTATTGATCAGTGACCGGTTTTTCTGACGATTAATTGCAAACGATATGATTTTGCCCAACCCTGGTCCCAACGGATCGACCCCCAAGGCAGATTTTGCAGCAAATCCTCAACATTTCATAGCAGTTTGTGTTAAMGTACTTTAGATGTCATCATTGCATGTTCCCATACTATAATATTTGTGCCATGCATTTAACCTTTAATATGTGAGACACACCTGAGTGGAGCATTAGGCAGCTATTGAAGTGGTAAGGAATTATGTCTTGCTCATGCAGGCATTGTGGGGGATTGAACTTGTGACCTTCAGCCACCACTGCTCCACAGCTGCCTCCAACACYATTAACATTACTGTTATATTAGCAGAAACGTGATTAAATTCCTGCTAGAGGCCTTAAAAATGCTTCTTCTATTTCAAACAACCATAAACCTCCATGAGAATAATCATTCAATGCAAATTCAGCATTGGGATGAACGTCTGCAAAATTTTGGAGCTTGGATTTAAGACATTTACTTTGGTCTTTCGCTTTGTTGACGCTAGCCGTTAGCTCCTGAGTCCTGTCTGATGGAAACTCTGTTTATCAAGAAGACGATGATGGTTTCTAACTTTCCACAGGAAGTTTTTTTATGACTGAATTATCCTTATATGACAAAGGTCCCCTTTGAAAATAAGGTCTTGATCTTAAAGATTTTTTTAAAGGAAAAAGAATGAAAAGCTCAGGAAAATAAATTTGTGTTTTCAGCTGCATCACAATGAGCCAGTCGATGACAGGATGTCAGGTGACACTTTAAACACGTGTTATTTACAGAGCGTGGATGCAGCTTTAGTGACTTACCCCRGATTTAAACTACATGCGTCTCCGCTCCGCTGCGCTGCGGTGCGCAGTTCGCAGCTGCTTTTGCTTTCAGTTGTTGGGGTGTTAATGAGGCTCACCTGCTTTAGGAGTCCAGCTCACCCCGGCAGTCAGTCTAAAACCCCAATAAGCCAAAAATGATAAATATGTTGCACTAAAGCGTATTTATGATGAACTACTTTAACTGAGCTCAACAATCTTGTGTGTTCTTAAAAAAATGGTCCAGGAAAAAGGAAAAACTGCAAAGCAGACAATGCTGGGAASTGTTTTAAATTAAACTGTAACTCATAGTGTGGCATTATTATTTTAAATTAGACTGAAATCTCACAGCACATCTGGAATTAGTAGAGTGGGATCAGCAAAATATTTTAGCKATGTTTTAAATAAGGCTCAGCACCTGTGAAAGAACTGACCGTGTTTTTGACATTTTATATTTAGTTTTGGTCAGCTGAAAAGCATCACTACACTACAGAGCATAGCACTGATATTTAAACTTCCTGTTGGATTCAGCAGCGTCACCATCTCCCTGCGTTTGTTGTGCCGGTCCTGCCTCTGACTGACCTCAAGGGCTAAAACACAGGAGTGTGCCAACGATTTAGTACATTCCAATGGAGTCATCTATACTGTAACTGCACTGTAACGTTCTATTATCGTCTCCGTTGACTCGTGTAAAAGAACAAGTACTGTAGGTATCAAGCTTTCTGCAAGCTGTTGCTTGATGTCAAACTGCCTTCTCTCTCTCTCTCTCTCTCTCTCTCTCTCTCTCTCTCTCTTTTCAGTTCAAACATGACAGAAAAGTTCAACATTCCTGCCTTTTATTCCAAAGTTCCCCATCTGTCCGTGTGCTGTCTTGTTACTAATCAGGAAAAAAAAAAACCTCCACTGTGGACAATTCTTTTCTTCATTCAACAAAACTACAACTGATGTAGCTATTTGACATGATGCAATTTGTATGTATGGTGGTTTATTTTGTTAATAAAAGCAACGTTTATATTGGTTAAGGTCTTTTTTTTATTAATAATTCGAGTAATGACAAAATATAGAGGAAAACTCTGAAATGTTTCTGTCATGACATCACTATGCAGATGCTCTTTAAAAAAAAATAATAAACTAAAAATACAACTGTAATTCCTCAAGATGAACAGAACAGAAAGCAGCATCTGTAGTCTGTCGGCTCTCCCGTGTTCTGGTCTTTTCTGCAGTGAACCAAACCCCAGCTTTCGTCCTGGTCCACCTGCCCTTACAGAGTCCCGGTCCTGCTGAGCAGCGTGGACATCTGCTGATCCGACACGCTCTCCTGTTCAGTCACAGCCATGGCCTGGCTCAGGTAGACAGCCAGGATGTGTTTGCACTGGAAGAAAAGAGAGCAGATTCATCACAGAGACACTGGAAACACAATGATTAATGCCACGGATATGAAGCCGTTATGACAGCCCAGTAAGAGCTCATCAGACACGGGGTGGGGGGTGGGGGGCCTCGGCTCTGACCTGTTAGTGATATTCCACTGAGAAATCTCCTCTCCGAGAGTATTAGTCACGGAGCAAATGCCTGAGCAGTTTTCCATATCAATCATTTTTCTAACCGTTTATGTAAATCAATGGAGCGTATGAAGACAGGGGTTATGAGTGTTTAATAATTTTCAGATGGATGGAACATCAGGAGCCTGATGGTTGGGAGAGAAACAGCAACTTCCTCTTACTGCAGGCATCAAACCTGAGTCCTCCTCCACTCTGTGTTTTACATTTAAAAAAACATAAAAACTCACGAGGAGAAAGTGAGTTATTTTTATAACTTCTGCTGATACCATGGCTATTAGCGTGATAGCTCAGTTCTCGGCCGCCTGACCCACTTCTCAGAACAAAATGGACCCGGTGCTCCGGGCCAAAACTGCAGAGCYCTGAATGGAAACAAGAGGCTGCAGCTGGGCAGAGTCCCGCATGGACTCCCATGAGGGCTGTTCGGTTTTAACTTTTCAATCAGAGTAATGTTACAAACGGATTCACTATCCCCACATCCAAGAAACTCCAGAAGCGGCTGAGCTGTCTCACAACGAAGAGATTCTTGTAGGTTTTTCTGCACGTTTTCATGGGGAATGGTACTGATGTGCTCCTGGGGAGTCTCCACGGTCGAATGCAGTTGTTCATTTCTCACACTGGTTTTAGCCGCAYCCCCCAGGGGAGACATAGTTATCTCTTCGATACTTAGAAAAAAAAATACAAGAGCTGAGGTTGTTTCAAGATATACAAAGAGAGACTGGAGGGGAGACGCCCATCAGTGAGCAGACAGAAACACATCATAACCACCACACATCTGTACACACACTCAAATGTGTGTTTTGTCACAGTTGGCAGGACAAAGGTTTTCTCTGGGATTCACGCTTGGCTGAAAAAACATAATGGCTGCGGAACAAACTTTCTGCCTGTCAGTAAATAAAGCTGTAATATAAAATATGTGGTACAGAGTGATGTTTAGTTAAACTGCTTTTTATAATTCTGTTTAAAACAACGTTAAAGCATGATTGATTTTCACAAAGATAAAAGTGATTAATCATAACCAAATTACCCATTAAAAATATTTTAACTGTTCCTTTATTTAGGGAAAAGATCCATTATTTGGTTATTCTAACCAGAAGGGTGAAGGTGGTCTGGTAAATTAATTTTATTGACGTAAACACKGATGGACAGGCAAGAGTTGTGGCAGCCATCTTGTTAGGTGCTACTTGTATTACTGCGAAGCGGTAATTACATTACAGCAAACTAAAACTTATGACAAAAACACGACAGAACAAACTCGACTTTCAGCGTTAGCTTCATGGTGGTGAAATAAAAGGACTTCTTGCTGAAAATGGAAACGACATGATGACCTGTATGACAGAGGAAACAAATTCTTCTAGAGGAAAGAAAGGAGGGTGGAGTTTGTGAACAKATAACTAAACGTATTAGTGAATAAAATAATATTTTTCCATATTTTTTGTCAGTTTATTATGTCCTTATTGATGCTTCTTTATGAAACCTGTGGCTGCAGTTGAAGGAAACTTGTTGAATTGTGTTAATTGTGTATCTTCAGTAATGCCCGTCTGTGGTGAGGCACCATATTACTCCGTGTATCTGTGTATTATTCAGGCAGGGCAGACTGAAGGCCYAAGTGTAATATACATTGCCAGCCACTGACTTAAATAAACATATTGTACAAGTTATGAGAAGAGGAGACATATATGCTGTAGGAGCCTCCCATCACGTCAAGTCAAGCAAAATGTAGGAAAAATATTGACCCAACTCGCTACCGTCATCATGATAAAGGGTTGTATTTATTTTATCCAGACCAGTRAGTACTTAGGTACTTTATATGTTTACTTAGTCTAACCAGAGCTCTGCTACCTGTGCTTGTAATTTAATGTACTTAGACTGATAACTTGAAATTATATAAAGTCATTTTCCTCCTGAACCTGATAATATTGGACCTTAAATAACATGCACTTTAGTTTTTAGACATTAATAACTGAGTTTTTGTTTGTTCTATTGACTAATTTAACACTTAAAATTTACCCACATGTAATAAAGTTGGTGTACTGCGTAAGATTTAGGACAATATGCTAATTTTACTAAAAAAATGGTCAGTTTGCTGGTAAGTAAGCACCCTGATTTACAATAATTAGAGCAGACACCTACTATTATAGAGGGTGAGACAAACATTTTTAATGAAAAATAAAGAAAAATTAAAATGATTATGCTTAATGGGACACTATAGCTCTTTGTGTAGTTTTCAAAAACTTTAGAAAAACATAAATGCGCATAATGTATGACAGTAAACTAATTAAAGCCACTTTAACTAGCAGAACTTTATTCACATTAATTCAATCTTATCATGCAGTTTTAACCATACAGTATAGATATACGTACATAAAGTGTTGAATCTGAGGTTATTTTAATTATTCATGTTTCTGGGAGGTACACATTTATCCAAGTTTTACAATGGAGGGTAACTTATCACTGCAGCACTGATATATGAATGACTTTCCGGCACCGTGCACACTGGACAGGGCAGACAAAAACTAATCATTTATGAACTA
This sequence comes from Austrofundulus limnaeus, assembly GCF_001266775.1. Lineage (NCBI taxonomy): Eukaryota > Metazoa > Chordata > Actinopteri > Cyprinodontiformes > Rivulidae > Austrofundulus > Austrofundulus limnaeus. Next base: position 254,032 of record NW_013952627.1, read on the forward strand.
ATATGACATAATTTAAAGAAAACTATGAAACACAACTMTGCATTATTTCAAGTGTGGTTTCTGATTATTACAACTACTGGTGAAACACTGGGCTCCTTGGCTGAGTGTGGTTCTTCTACATTTGTATTTATAGTCTGTTTCCCTTCTGTATTAACTAAGGACACCCCTGAAGCACCGAGCAAGATAGCAGCACTAATTCTGTCCTCATTAGCACAGTCTGTGCTGGGGTTGATCATTCTACTGTATCTCTATTTCAGTGCTTTAATCCTAATCCTGAGCTGCTGACCAACAAAGATTAAGTCATGTAAGAGTCCACTAACAGAACTCAGGATTGATCAGCTCTCACATTAGGTGCTTTCAGATCGTCTGTAAAGATTCTCAGGTCATATGAAAAAGAAAGTCCACCTTCTTTCATCTGATATGAAGACATAATTAAAATGATCTCATTTTTACTGTGTTCTAAAATAATGGGCCTCATGCAAGAACATGTTCGTATTCTTATCCTAAATTTCTCTTACTTTTGTTCGTACAAAGGGTTCGTACCAACATGTCACGTCAGATTCAACAAACTCTTCTATCTTCAGGAAAAGTGCGTAAATGAGCTGCGTAAATTCCACCTGTTCTATCCAGCTGCTCGTGCACGCGAGAGGAGATTAGCATAATTACCACCCCAAAAACACCATGTAAGGCTACGTTTCCTGCTTCAGATACAAGGAAGTGTCCATTCATGAAAATGACAGCGAAAACTAAAAAGAAAAACTTTACGAGTTCAGAGATTGAAGTCCGTCTGTCAGAGATCCAGAAAAGAAAATCTGTCATTTTTAGCAGGTCAGCTGTGGAATAAAAAGAGCTGCTAAAAGTATAATCAACTGTGTTAAATCATTTTCATTTCTTCAGAAGCCGCAGCGCTGCGCACCGTACCCCCCCACCCCCACCCCCGGCGCGCGCTGCGCGGTCGCAGGTGGTCTCAGATGCGGGTTTGAAATAAGCATTTTAAAATGTTTTCAAAATTTATCTGGTACTTTGGAGAAAATCCAGGACTCGCTGGAGGGATTATGTATCCCCTCTGGTCTGGGAACGTCTCGGAGTCCCCCAGGACGAGCTGGAAGGTGTTGCTGGGGAGAGCGGGGTCTCCTACTGCCTCCGCACCAATCCCAGATAAGCGGTGGAAAACGGACAAACGGACAATTTATATTGTAAGTCTAAATTATTACATTTAAAATTATAACTCTAATTCAAGCAGAATAGACTATTGTCAACATAATTATGGAGTGTGATTTATTTTCAACTCAAAATATCTTCAAACTAACGAAAYATAAAGTTATTAGGGAGGAAAACCTGTCTGGATAACAGCAGACTGACTGCTCGTAAAATATACGACAGGTCTGGACCACTCCTGAATTTTGTTTGTATCTGAAAAAAAATCGTAGAATACGAAAACATCGGTGAATGCCACAAATTCTCCTAAATCACTCGTACACACAACTTAAGAGCAAATCTGTGCGTACGAACGGTTCTTGCATGAGGCCCAATRAGTGTATATAAACACACAACAAATGCCACCATATCATTATTTACTAAACAAGAAACAAAGCTTAATTGAAATAAATATTTGAAGGGAAAACTACAACCATCCCATTATTCAACAGCCTGGCAATTTCCATCTGCTTGTKTAAATCTGTGTTTGGGGCACTTCTCCTTTGCAGAGATAATCCATCCTACCTCGCAGGTGTGGCATATCAYGATGCTGATTAGAGAGCACTGAGTGAGGCAAATGGTGGTCACACCAGATTTTYAGACCCWGCCAATAAAGCAAAATCGCACATTTCAGAGTGGCCTTTTATTGTGGCCAGCCTAAGGCACACCTGTGCAATAATCTACTGTCTAATGGTATTTGTACTTGGTTACTTTACAACTCTGGWTACCCGTCACTCTCACTGCATCCTGTCAGTCCTGCCCCTCGTCTCACACATGGTCCCTGTAATCAACCTGGGCTAAATTGGGAGTGCTGTGGAAAGAATTCTGATGGTTTATCTCCTGCATCTTCTGCATGAGTATAAACACATGGTAAGAAAAAGACATCCAAAACGACGTAATCACTGATCCTGTGTCTCACGTCTTGTTGAAGWATWGACCAGTGTCTCATTGGTGTTTCCAGATTATCCTCGTGTTTGCTGCCACGTCGGCCTTTTGTTTTGAGATTTAGTTTCCTTTGTCAGCTTTTAATTTGAATTGTTAAATCTTTGTTCATCTTGTTTTTGTATGATTCTGCTTCCTTGATTCTACCAGCCATCATTTTTATTCTAAAGGTCGCCTCAGCACTAATACAGAAGATGCTCCAAAACGATTTCTCTAGCCAGCCTTGGGACTTGAACACTATCTTAACATGACATAATGTGTACAGTTGCATACAATATTTTAGCAGTATTTGTGGAACTCACCAGCAGGTCTTGGTTTCTGCGTAGTACAGCATAAGCAAAAGCCGGGCATGGACAGAAGTGGCAGGACAAAAAACAGGTGTACAGGTGCCCCGAGCCTCCAATCACCTGCAACAATCATCATCATCAMTTTATTTATATAGGATATTTAAAAACAATGGTGTTGACAAAAGTGTTTCACAGACAAAACAACAACAACAAGAGTAATAATAATAATAATGTCTTATTTAGTGCTTTTTGAGACCCTCACAGTCGCATCACGCATCATTCATTCACACACTAGTGGTGATAAGCTACATTGTAGCCACAGCTGCCCTGGGGCACACTAACAGAGGCGGGACYGCCATACGGCACCACCAGACCCTCTGACCACCATCAGTAGGCAAGGAGGGTGAAGGGTCTTGCCCAAAGGCACAACAACAGAGACAGCTGGAATGGGGGATACAGGATGACTCCCCTGACCACTCTGCCACAGCCGTCCACAATACAATTAAAACTGTAAACAAACTAAAACCAGATWAAAAGACACAATTACAAATTCCTGACGCAACTTAAACTGAACTTGAATTAAAGGTCAGAGAAAAAAATTGGGTTTTCAAGTGAGATTTAAAAGACTGAACAGACTCTGCAGTACGGCTCTCAAGAGGCAAGTTGTTCCAGAGTCTTGGGGACCACCACAGCAGAAGAACATTGAAGTTAATTACAGCTGGCCCTTTGAGGACCACCAYAATGCYCATGTGGCCCTCAGYGAAAATGAGTTTGATGTTCCTGTTCTAAAGCCAACCCAATTCAACTGGCTTTAATTTAGTTAGGTTTTTAGGTACTATTCTAAAATTTATGATAATCTTTCAAAACACACACTTAAAGCTCTACTGGTCTGTTCGCAAAATATCATATGAAACACTGCATATACTTTAACGAACTTTCAGAAATAATCTTTTGAAGTCAAACCAGTTGAAGATGGCCACCATGGAAAATGACTTGTCAAAAAAAAAAAAGAAAAAAAAGAACTAAAGGTCAGATTTTACAGACATTAAGCTAAACATTTGATTTGAAAAGTCAGTGAAATGAAAGGCAGCAGATGATCCGCAGTCCTTCGAGGAATGAAAGGGTATTAATTTCCACTGTGAATAAAATCTGACATTTAGTAGATAAGATGACAATGATCTCACGGACAGACGAGCCCTGCAGTTGTTTCACAGTTCAATTTAAAGAGTTCACATCCTGACAGCTGATATTAAACTTCACTGGGGTGTAGTTCACATCTGTAAACTGTCAACTCAAACATACAGTATTACTCTGAATGTAAAATCACAAAGCCCAGAATCATAATGTCTAAACTAGTTAGAATACTTGTATATTAAAACACATATATATTTCAGGTACTCAGCCTACAGTCAAAATTTAAACCCCAATTTTTTAAAGATTGCAATGTTGTGTAAAATGTCAATAAATAAGCTAAAAATATATTTTATATGATGCTGCTAAAATATTAACCCGATCTTTTCATGAAAGGTATTTGTAATTTGAATAGGTGATTTAGCATTTATTAGCATATTTTAACAGCCTGTGTGACGTGTCTAATGGACTCTGTTGACAGAGTGTCACCATCCACCATGTCTGCAGTCCCTCCCACATTTGGACAGTGATTTAATAAGAGGGACATGAGGATATTACATTGGTGGATTAGCATGGCGACGTGGCACAATAACTAATGCTCCTCAGAGCTGGCTCCATTATTCTGCAGGGTTTCAATAAATTACTTTTCCCTATGACCTACAAAAGTAAAAACACCTCATCTGTTCACTGTGACACTTTGTTACAAATAAGACATGAGAGAGACAAATATGTGGACTTAAAGCAGCAGAGAAGATGAATAAAGTGCTGTGATGAGGAGGAGAGGAGTAGRAGGAGTAACTCTGGCCAAAACAAGAAGTGCTACACTTTCTAAACAGGTTGATTGAAAACCAGCTCACACTTTGGTTCTTTTTCTTTTCTGCAAAGATTAAGTGGCTCTGCTGCAGCTCACACAGCGAAGCTGGCAGCTAATATTAACATGAGACACAGCAATACGGTTAGCTGCAAACGTCTTCACCCCACTGGAACTTTTTGTTGCCTGACCTACACAGAAAACACCAGATTCAAAAAGTTAAAACATTGTTTTAAATTGAAGGCCTAGATTTCCTTAAAGGAATCACCTGCCTCCTTTCATGTCAAAGTTTTAAATTAGGAAAATCCAATGTTAAGATTATATTGGTCAAATATTAAAAATAACTGTGCAGAAATTGGCACAACATTGAATTAACTTCTGCAAGCTATGAGAATCAGGAGTATGTGTTTGAGATAACTCTCAGCTACTACCAAACTCAATTTTAGCTCAATATCTTTAAATATGACAAAAATAAATAAATGTTTTTGTGCTGGCTAAGGCTGCCATCTTTGATTGTTTCCAAAAAATAATAGTTTAATTAAAAGCCAAGGGTTCATGAGATATTTAACAAACACACAGAAAAAAACATTATCATCCCTTTGTCACTGCCAGCATGTGACAACCGTAAAATGTATAAAACTAAAATGTTGTGTGCAYACAGCATGTTTTCACTCTTTGTTTTTCAGGCCTGATGACCTTCAGAAGCTACACTAATTAAATAACATGTACTTATGGACAAAGTACTCTGTTACCTCTGTATACTAAACACATGTACTGACAGGCCTCAGAACCCACACCAAAGCACTACCATCAAGCAAGAGACAGCATGAAGACCAATAAACTCTCTACACGTCAAAGACAAAGTTGTGGACTTCATGGAAGAGCAGACAAGAAATCATTATAAAGTAAAAACTAAGGTGGGTTTGATAAAACACAGATGAGAGACTCAAATGTCTAGAAGATGGTGCTGTGGTCAAATAAGACTAAAAACCTTTTGGGTCCTCAAAAACAATGTCAATCATCTCTCATTGTGCTGGGGATGCCCACAGTGAAGCACGGTGGTGGCAGCCTCATGCTGTGGGACGGTTTTCAGCTGCATGGACTGGGAAACCAGTCAGAGTTGAAAGGGAAATGGGTGGAGAAAAATACAAAAAGTGGAACAGAAGTGTCCACCTACAGCACCCTCAGGACAAACAGCTTTAAACACTGCATTATCAGAACTCATGCTTTTAATGAGTCCAACTTCACTATTTTATAAGAATTTTGCAAGATAGGAATGTGATAGTTTTATTGATAATATTGTGATTGATGGACCTTTTAAATGTCAAACAACATATGCTTTTTATCATGTCCGCTCAGTTTTTAAGGGAGGGGGGGTATTATGCAAAACTGAGTTTTTGAGCCTCGTGTTATGATGTCATTCCCAAGGTGTTGCTTTGACTCGTCCATACATGTTTGAGAAATCCTTGAATCTCCAGTGGACCTGCCCTGAACACTTGCACACATGCTCATGCGAAGCTCCACCTACCCAAAGCTCCTCCCCGGAGCTCAGTCCCCAGCTGAGCTCCCGCCCCACAGAGCGCTCCCCCCACACAGCAGCAACAATTAGTAAGCACCATGCGGAAGTGCTTGTCTGTTGAGTTTATACTAACTAGTATAACCAGTCAGTCCAGTCCTTTTTGGGTTACAAACATGCCTTCATCGTGTACTTTGGATGCCAAGGAGACTCTTTTAGGATTCCTAAGGGTGACACGGTTCATCAGAAATGGTTCCAGTGAAATTGTCTTGATGGTATTTGATGGTGATTGGTTAAAGACACTAACATTTATTGTAGATTTCAGGAAAKAAGCCTCAATGATGGAAGTAACCAAAAATATCAGAATAAACTAAAGAGCTGTTTTCATCCTTGTATGGTTTGGGTTTTGTCTATTAGATTTTCTTAGACTGAGAATGCAGCATTTCTGTTCAGACGCATGTTTCCAGGCGTCGGTGCATCATTCTTTATATAAAGGTCAGAGGATGTAAGAAATGAGATAAGGTGAAAAATCCCAGCAGTGAAATGCCAAGTTCTCATGAAATATTTGTTCCTTTTGTGGAAACAGCAGACTGAAAAACCACAGCAACGTAAGAAATTTAACCAAGTCTAATAAAAAAAAGATAGAACAAGAAATGACTAAAATATCTGATTTAGTTAATTTGTCGACTTTTATTTCAGCGTTTGATACAGATTCTGATATAAACGTACAAAAAAAAAACCCTGCTCTCCTTTTCTTCATTTCTTACAAGACTTTTCTGTGAACACTTGAGACTTGGACATGAAGTTGACTTTATTTTAAAGACGAGCGCTTCAAAACGTCACTGTCTGTTTTTTTAAAATTAGGTGATTATTTTGCTAATTCACAGTGCTGTCGTCACACAGACTATTACAACTGTAACAACTCAACCTAAGACCGGAAATAACACGACCATCTGATGTGATATTATGATAGGTCAAATGATGGTCAAATAAAATGTCCGTTAAATGCAGGACTTGTGAGTAGCAATGTACAAATGATTATTGCTAGCTTAAACAATAATTAAAAGGAAGAATTTAAATGATCTTACACGTAAAGCTGAAATTTATTTTTTTTCATTACAGCAGCTTGAAGTCAAAATAGATGCAATAAAACTTATATTTGTACAAACAAGTTGATTTATTCTGATAAATCTAAAAACATGAAGTGCTAAGAATAACAGGAATAACTTATTTCATCAAATAAAAGTCTTTAAAAAACAAAGAAGGGAGTGTAATGTTTCTAATAAGAACTAAAATAGCAAACACGTATTCTGTATTGAATACACGTTTCCTGCATGGATAAAAAAAATGACGATCAGAAAATGTCAGACAGCCTTGAGGGGAATCAAATGAAACAATCAGGACTCCACAGCAGAGGTGAAAATGTCCCGACAGAACAAAGCCCATGTTCCTCCTGAGCTCACAGATATTTCTCTATAAAACTATTTTTACAGAAGCCTGAAGGAATTTACAGGAAATTTGGGGCACAATGACCACAACCTCAGTGGACAGCCTTGTTTTCCCCACAATGCATAAAGCCTCGTCCTGCTGAGGTTCACTCTAGGCTCTGAGGACTTTGTTTGAATTAAAAAAATGCTTTTGAAATACTGAAATAAAAACCTGAATCAACAAAGATATTTCACAAAATACAAGAAGGACTAAACCAGTTTTATTAAAAACGACTGAAATTAAAAATTCCTGCTGCAGTTCAGCTGTTTGTGTACACAACAACAGTGCCTGTTTTCTCAAAGCGTTTTAAATTCAGGTTTCAGAGTGGAGGGTTTTATTAGCAGAGGTGTGGAAGTGTGCATGTGTTCTACAAATAGCTGCAGTCAATAGTTGTATCTATGTGAGTTTATGAACAGGAACAATGGTGGATAGCAGAGTGCTAATTATTCAACATGTCGGAGCAAACCAAACTCGTCCCTGGTGACAGGAAGCAGGGGTTTGTCCTGTAACCAGTGGGTCACTGGTTCAAACCCCTRCTCCGTCAACCTCAGCTGTTGTGTTCTTGGGCAAGACACGTCTCCTGCCTTGCCTGTTGGTGGTGGTCAGAGGGCTCGGTGGCGCCGGTGAATGGCAACCTCACTTCTGTCAGTGTGCCCACAATCAACATTGAAAAAACACTCGTGTATACAGACATCTTTCAGGCATGAACAGGAAGTTTTTGTACAAAAACCCTGTAACAATTAGGCTGCTGAGTGAAATGTCCAGYTAGCAGGTGAATRTTGATTAATGATTTAATTAATTAAYTTGCATTCTCCCATGCAGTGACAAAATTTTATGCTCTGCATTTRATCCATCACAGATGACATACACCTGAGTGGAGCAGCGGTATTTTGCATCTTTAAGAATTAGTATGGTTAGAACAAAGAAATAGGTGTATTATGAATAAATGTTACAAATAGGTGTTTTATTTTATTTTATTTTATTTTATCAGTGTACATTGCATTGGCAATATTGTGATTCGTTTCCCATCCAAGTCATCTCAACTTTGCCATGCTTCTCCTCCTGCAAACTTTGTCCTAGAGGCTGCCATTGTAATTTATATCTGTGAAGGTCCAGTGCCAAATGATTGCTATGCCTTTTGGTACCTGTACAACTTGTAGTTTTTGAAATATTAATGTTTAATAAATTATAATGGCAATCAATAGAGCCTTGTATTGGTCCAATACTGCCCCCTGCTGCCTCTACACAATATGGTACTGCACCATAGTTTTATAATATTTAAACTCAGTACTTCAGTGATTACAATATTAATATGATTGTATTTTAATGTTTTACTGTAATACTGTCTTTATGTTGTCCTATTGCTGTAATATATTGCACTTGTCAATAATTGCATTGGCAAGGTAAACGTTTTCTGTATATATACAATCCAATCCCTGGGATTATCCTCTGCCACATCTCCTCTCCTATAGTCTCATGATGAGCACTCTGGGCTTTCATGTGGGAGATCAGGGTTCAAATCCAGCTACTGCAACTTTAACAAAAATCCCTTCAAACTTCATATTGTCACACAATTACCTTAATTACAAACACCTGCTGACGTAACAGGCACAAGCTGGTTTAGAAAACATATTTGATCCTGGTCAAAGCTCATTCTGCAAGTCCAATGCTGCAGGTAAAGCCATGCTGCAATGAAATGCTACATGTCAATGCACACTTGTTTTTACATCGTAAAAACCCATGTCTAGTTTATTTATATTTTCTTTTTGGCAGGAGGAAATAAATACAAACTCTACTGGCCCAAAGACTGGCTGAAAATATGCAGATACAATTGGAAAAAGAGTAGATTATTTTGAAACTTAAAACCCTAAAAAGATGTCGCTGGACAGATTTTGATCTCTGCTACATAAAAAAGGGGCAAGAGTTCTTCAGCAACTCCTGCTGCAGGCATCGGCAGCTTGAATCAGAGCAGCCGAGTTTTTTTTTCTAGGCCTCTTTTAATTCAGTACTGATTAATATTCTCTGAATGGACATGTGAATAGCTGAATACAAATTGTCAAGCCACGCTTTCACAGACAACCACTGAGAACTGAAAAATACAGAAGCTGAAGCTCCTCTATTTCTAGCTCTGTGGAGAAGTTTACTAACAATGATGACTGCTACCATTAAATGAGGAAAATACATCCCACTGGAAAAGAACACTCCCTGATAAAGAAAATGCTGCTTCATAAGCAAAAACGCCAGCCAACTTTAAGGAAGTCATTTTATTTCCTGCTTTTCTCACAGTCCTCACCCTCTATTATTTACTGCAGTTTCTCTACACTTGGCTGTCATCTTAAATGTCCCTACAAACAAAAAGTATTACATATAACCCTGCACAAAATGAGTGAACTTTGTAAAGATGTATTTAAGTCATTAACAGACAGAATATAATTTGTGTGGGTAGGACTGCTGATCGCAAGGTGCTGACAGACCTGGAAAGCCTTGCGTCCACTGGGGGAGGTCAGACACGTGACAGAGCGCTGGTCAACCAGGTCCAAAGCCTGTAGCGCACAAGAGCCGAAGACAAATTTCAACCTGTAGGACAAGAGGAGAAAAGGACAAGTATCAAAGAAAGCCATGATGCCAATAAGTAATACAGCTAGAGCTGTAGCAAATTATCCACTCCTTTAAAAAYGTATTATTTTAATTAGTTTTTCCTCATCAGATAAACTCCTGATTGATTACAATAGGCTCAGAGCCAGAGTTTAAATACAAACATGTACGTAAATCACATTGCAGCAAGCATGTGACTRGGAGAAAACTGACTCTTTTTTTTTTTGGTTGCTGTCATTGGGACTGTAAAATTTCCTAATCTAAGATTTTCTTGTTTTAACTCATTTGGAAAAGAAACTACATAATTTTTTGACCACCAAAGTGAGACGATGTCTAAAAGCAGAGACGTTCTGATGAGCCAACAGGACGTGATTACATGGACTTAGTGAACTGCCCTTCTCTGACCACAACCCAACTCTCTGAGCCAGGAAATGTTTCTGGTAAGACAGAACTGCATCATGACTTTGTGTCTCAGCGCAGCGTCACTTTTGGCAAATCCAGACACTAAAAATGTCTCAGCATTCTCTCCATAGTGTGGTTCCTGCTCTTCCAAATAATTCAAACTGAGCAGCGTGCAAGACCTTTCACCTCAGGTCACTCTGCATGACTAGTGTTTACTGAAAATATGATGAGTCGGCAGCTTAACATAACTAACATCTTCCAAAGAAAAGAGAAGCAAAAATATAAAATGTATAGAAAATATCTACTTACGCAATAAGCAGATCATCAGGAACTGGAAACACATAAATAACAGGTTACCAATACAAATTTAAAACTGTAGTTGAACAATTCATTTTCAGGTGGTTTGGATAAAACTTGACTGCATTGATTTTTGAAGCTAAATCTATAAAAAATATTCTGTTAGATATTAGAAAACTGCAAGTCACAGTTATTCAATTTAATAAATGTGCAATAATAGATGGAGGCATGCTAAATAAAAAAATGTTAAACTGTTTACCTACTGATATTTTCCATCTCGTAACAATAACCGAAAAAATGAAGCATTGTTATTATTTGGCACAAATAAATGAGATTGGGATGTTAGTTTAAAATAAAATGTACATGTTAAGAACCATTTCTCTTTTAAAATACTTAAAAAGAAGTTCCAGTTTTATTTGAATGTGTTTGTTACTTATTTGACAGTGAAAACACAGCAAGCACTTTTTACTGCATGAGTGTGATTTAATAAAATACATTTTAAAAAATCTCTATTTACAGAAATAAATGCAGCTTCTTCTGTTTTAGTTAAGAGGGGAATATAAACAGCCTTTCCAAGTATAACACATTTGAAGTTCTCCTCTTTTTCAGTTGTGTAAACATGTATTTTACAGTAGAACACAGAAGTCTGAATGGGAACAATTTAAGAGAATCTATTCTAATACAACAGCGCCACCTACAGACAAACTCTGACATTACATCAACACAATTATTATTTTAGCGACGAGAAAACTATATAAATGTCTGTTTATTTATTACCTTTAATTATTTTTATAATACTATATGCTCTGTTTTAATGCCTAATTTAAATAATTGTAAGTTTTGTTCGTGGCTGGCTAGCTGCTAGTACAGCCACTTTAAGTTGATTAAACATGCTAGCAGTGTTTTCCCTCATGTATCTTCCCTGCTAACCTTTGTCTTACTTTGAGACGTTTCTTGATATGTTTTCTGGATGTCTTGGAAAAGCTGCTCAGCCACAGCTGGCAAAAGAAGAGAGMGCATTTTAAACTGCGACTTCCGGGTGTGCTCGAGTCCCATATGTCTATGCACAGGAAATAGACGCCTCATGGTGGGCTGAACCGCGTCGTGCGGCGCCGCCATATTGAACGGGTCTCTCCGCACTCAGGGGTTCTCAAACTTTGGGTCTGGGGATCTTATCCTTGTTACAAGGGTGAAAAAATTCCGGGGACCCCCTCATAAACCCCATGCTGTTAATGCAAAAATAATTTACTGTTATTTTAACCCTTAAATGCCATGGCARTAGTGTTTTGTTTGGTTTAGTTTGTTTTACTAGTGCATTACTCTCCACATGGATTTTTTTAAAATAAAAAACTAACAATTTATTGAAATTTTTTGAGGACCYCCAAGACACGGCTTGCAGACCCCTGGAGGTCCTGGGACCCCAGTTTGAGAACCTTTGATCTGGGCRGCACCAGAGCAAACGACTTTATCTGCAGTTTTTCAAAGCAGATCACATGGGATTACCTTTTTTATTAGTAAGACTGAACAATGGTTTTGGTTATTTAACATTTATAATATTTTATCATTGTAGCCAACGTTATTTGGCAATCAACAAGCTGATAACATCATCAAAAAAAAAAAAAAAAAAAACAAGCTGATAACAGCAGAAACTGGTTCCCCATCTAGTGTCTTCCTGGGTTTTTTCTTCACATAGGCCTCCCACTTGAGAAGTTCTGTTGTTGCTCATTCAAACTCTGGAGTGAGCACTTCAAGACAGGACGGTTCAGATTGCCAGGATTAGAGACAATGTTAAAATGCAAATATGCTTCAGTGAATGTAAAGCAATTTAATCCTTGCTCAACTATTTAGCAGAACCAGTTGTCATAGCTCAACACTTCAATTTGTAGAGTGCATGATGGAGTTCAGGTCATATTTAAATTTGTAGCAAAACAGGATGATTAATCTGACTCATCGTAGTACTTGGTAAAATCACAGATCTTCAAAAGATTTACATAAACTCCTGTAAMAAAGTAAATGTACTTATTATACATCGCTGCAAATCCCATGACATTATAAAAGTGTAGAAGTAAGGGGTTTCTGGCACATTTATGCATCTTTTGTTTCCTAAATGTGGCCATGATTTTGTTATAGTTTGCGTGAAAATGTCTTTCAATACTGAAAGTTTGCCAGCAGGGGGGGCTGTGTACACAGAATTAACTCCCAAACATTTAAATGAGACACAGAGGAAGTGAAACTGATTGAATAGCTTTATCTAACATGAGCTATAAGCCAATCTGTATTTGGGCCAAACACTTTCCAACAAAAATAAACAGGGTCTAATACTTCCTGAGCTGCTTCCTGATGCCTTAAAAGGTGTTTTAGTTGTGCCGGTGTGGTGTGTTAGTTTTCCAGGTGTTTTAGTTGTGCCGGTGTAACAAGTGGACATCTGGACAGCTTTATTGTTTCAACACTAAATACAACTTTTCCTTTTCTGTGAGAATGTGCATTAAAAAAATATGTGATGCCAGACAAGTAKAGTGCACACTAACTTAGGCAGTTAGTCTATTTATTACATTATAATAAACAGACTGCCAAATTATATTACATACTATTTATTATATTGCAAATTATGACATATTTCTCATTTAATATTCATCAATTTGCCAATAAAAGTTCTAGTGGATAGTTGCAGTACAGCTCAGAGACCAAGCATCAGGAGTGTGCAGTCAAAAAAAAATAAAAGAAWATGCAACGAGTGAATAATAGAACACCTTTACACTTAAAACTTTTCAGAGGTGGATAACTGATCCACTTTATTTGATTGGTCTGAACTCTCGTAATAGCCTACTAAGAGACATTGTGCGATACAAACATTGCATTTCAACATCATAGGATACAAGGGGTTTCAAGTCTCAATTTTAAAAATAAAAATAAAAGTCAACATTTTGTTTAGTGAAGAGCTGAAAAAATGCTCCAATTTTATTGATCTTTTTTCTGCTTCATGTCGGATTCCTTAAGGATTCAAGTTTGTAAAAGTTTTTTTTTTTCTTGTTATGTCTGTAAACACAACATCCCGTCGGAACGGGGCGAACAAAACTGACAAAGTCTAAATCCGAGCACGTGCTAGGACAAAAATATGCAAATCAAAATCAAAACGTAGCGAGGATAAAAGCACGTTTAGAGCAGAAAGAACCTGTTAACTGAGCATTGTCAAAGTTAGAATATGGTATTTTTGTCACATGTCAGAAAGAAAAGACGATTTTGAGAGCAAAGCTGATGCAGTTTATGATGCTGACCTATTAAAAAGCGATACGCTGACCGACACGTTGAAAGCAGAGATTACGTGATCGAGGCCTTGAATCACCAAAGTCCTAAACATTTAATGGTACCATGCACTTAAAACGGTAACTCTGATGCATGTCGACGATAAAAAATATAATGTACCAGCGGTAAGAAAAGACAGGAAGATAAAAACCATACAGTATTTTTTTTTCTTTGTCTTTATGTGAGAGGTGGGAAAAATAAAAGCATATCTTCGTATAGTCCTGGGCTGGAGGTTGAATAAGTTACACAGCAGGTAGGATGCTTTCTCTTGTCGAAAAGCCACAAAAAAATGAAAAATAAAAACAATCAAAAGTGCAACAATGGTGCAGACCATTCTTTCGGTTTGGTTAGTTTCATCTTATTGTGTCATGGGAAGAAAAGAAAGCATAACAGGATGGGTTTTTTTTTTTTTTTGTCAGGACAGTAAACAAAAAGTGAGGAACTACAGATACGAACAACATATATCTCTGAGAAAATGTGTTAAAGCTGCCTTCTCTCTCAAATCACAAGGCAAAAGCATCCCTCCTAAGGAAAACAAAAACAAAATGTCCCGACCTAGTTATTCTGGACATCTTGGAAAGTGAAACTACTGAGATGTGACACTCTCTTAAATGAAAAATAGAGGAAAAAAATAAAATAAAATCATTTCATTGGCTCACTTTCATTAATCAGGCAGGGTCCAGAAGTAGTCACAACGATATCATTTTCTGGAAAGCTTATTTCAGACTCTTCACCTTTCTGCTATGACACCAGTGTTCTCAACTTGCTGCGACGACAAATAGGGTGAGAAGTTGTCTCTACCGTCCGTTAGTTACAATCTGTTCATCGTCAGACATCGATGTTCGTTACAGTTTGTTTTTTTTGCCCTCTCGGCGTCCACAGCGTTCGGCCCTGGTGGGGCTTGGTGGATGACGGGCAGCGTGGCATAGTTTGAGATCCGCTAAGGGTCAAGTACAAACCACAGGGTCCGGTCTCTGTGGCGTGAATAAAATAAACAAAAACAAATGTTTGAGTGGGTGGTTTGGTTTGGGGGCGGGGGGGGGACACCTGCAGTATTATAGATTACACCTCCGCTCTTCTCATTTAAAGTGGATCGATTTAAAAGCGACATTAAAATAAGAAATAATCAAGTTAAGAAAAACACTGCAAAAAGGTTACTCTATTTACATACAATGATTTTCCTAAAGACAAGGTCAACCTTTACAGAAATCAGACATAAAATTCAGAAATAGCTTCTTATGTTGTTTGTTTTTGTTTTTACAGGTTCAGTTCGTCAGCTTGACTGTAGCCGATGTCATCCGGTCAGATGATGTAAAGTTCTCTGACAGGCTGGGGGGCGAGAGCCCCCGAAGCAAAAATAAAGTCTGGAGAGCCGTGCCAGTCAGGGTGGGGGCACTGTAGCACCAAAAAGAAAAAGAAAACCCCACCACCCCCATCCACGTGTTCCACTTTGCCAAAGAGTGAGGTGAGTTGTAGCAGAGGGGGGGTGTGGACAGGCCAGCCTCAGCGTGGCCGGCCTCTCTCCTGGGACCTGATGGCTGTAGGTAGCGGAGCTCAGTCGTCGCTGTCGGACAGGGTCTCGTATTGTTCTGACAGCAGGGACTGCCACACCCGCTGCTGGGCCACAGGAGCTCCAGTTGGAGGCGGCGGCTGCTGCTGGCTCTGTATAGACGGCGAGGCTATGGAGGTGGGTGGAGCGGTGCTCATCATACGCATGGTCAGCGGGTTGTAGGGAAACTGTATGGGACCTTAGAAAAAAAATAACAGGGAAGAAAGATCAACTTTTTTAGGTGCTACAGAGGTTASTGRTTTTGTAAAACTAAATAAATACGGTATATACAGAGCATTCAAGCCAGCTGAAATTGAAAAGATGGCGTTTTCARGCCTCTTTCATCAACACAATCTATGCAGGTAGAACACCTAATTATCAATGGAACCGCACCAGAGCTCACTTCAATCGAACTGAGACCTAGGTTTTCAGACAGACCAGAGTTGGATTACACCTTCACATTAGGGCTAGGTTAAAAAAAAATCAATTTAATCGATTTGGATCGATTTTCGTTCAAATTTAGAAAATCGATTCATAAGTCATGAGATCGATTTTTCTCCATGGGTGTTGTGTGCGATGAAGCTGCGCGTTTCCATGTTGTGTGTCACTCCTGGCTTGCCGTAGGTTTACATCCGGTTGACGGTCAGTGCTAATGTTAGCTCCCGACRAYAACGAATCGCTAACATTACAGCTGATTCTCAGCAGAAACTAAAGATAACAGAGGCCATGACAACTTTTGTTTGCAAAGATTKGCGCTCGGACGAGGTAGAAGGAAACGAAGCTTCGAGCGGCTCGAACCAAAACAACTGTATGTAAACATCTGACAAACTTTCTCCTYGGCATGTTTAAATATGTGAAAGATGACAGTCTAACAAAAGCATTCAGTTTTGTTACCAATATTATTTTTAAATTTAAGAAACATCTTCTTATAATTCACAGTGATGGTATGTTTTGGCTGAAGTATTCTTTTTTTTTTCTTCTTGTTAAGTTTTATTGAACAGAAGCTAACAGAAACATTACAAATATACAAATTTCACACACTCAAAAGAGTGGGGGGGAAGTATACAATTATATTAGCCCACCTCTTATCCTGTAACCTTATTCCATCACTTCTTAATGATCAAGAAAATTATTCTTAGTTTCTCCAATTTACAAGTTTGCCCTTAATGTTTATAATTTTACCAATGCAACACGTTAGAATTAGTTTCTATTTGCAGAATTAGTTCATTTGAGAATGTCTTCTATATCAAAATAAATGTGTTACTGCACAGTATCTTTAACTAATTTAAAAATAAAAAAAAACTGAACTTATTTGGGAAATCTGAATCGATATCCAKCCCTAGTTTACACCAAGTCAGAAAAACTTGTTTTACTTTTCTTGTTAACTGCAGAGATAAAAAAAAGATGTGAGCGTTCGCCTGCTCCTCTGTCCATCCTGCTCATTTTGCAATCAGCTCCTCTGGAAGTGCAGCAGATCATTTTCAGCGGCATAATGGAAGCTCAAATGTATGGCAGGTCGTTTTAACATTTAATCAGCTTCAGCACACTTATATCAAGATATCTGAAATTAGTTTATGACTAGACATATTTTATATTTTAGCTTAGTTTTCAATCATTACTGCGCTGAGTTCTACTTCCCACGTTTTTTTCCGTGAATTGCCAAATGCCATAGATAAGGTAACACTGATTATCACAATAGACACCACTATGTAGCGTAGGGACGTGCCGTGGCTTTGTCGCATGTCTCACCAGTGCTACATGAAAAAAAAATTAAATTATGGCACTGCTGTGTTCACTGCACGTACCAGCTGTCACACCGTACAGCCCTGGGGAAAGAAAAATGATAAACACCTGTGGACGAGGGTCGGTCGTCCCAGCTCCATTGGGGTTGAGTTGGTCGGTGATAATCGCCCTCAGAGTGGACAGAGGACACTGATGAAGGACGCTCCCCTCCAGCGTAGGCCTGACCCAGGTTAGGGGACTTGGATTTCCGGCTGGTTGCTCTGCCCTGTTTTTGTTTTCCTGCAGATTCAAACAGGCAGTCTGTGTGAATCACTTGTTCAGAACATCTATGTTGGCGGTCTTTTTATTCGTGGCGTATGTAAGGTGAATTCTGTTCTACCTTTTACCTAATTCCATTTATTTTTCTCCCAATTTCCAATGTTTTATTTCCATTTCCACTTAATTTCATCCACCAATGTACCGAGACCAGCAGAGGAAAACAACCACGACACAAATGAGCTTCTGACCTCAAAGTCCACAAGCATCAACTTGAAGCGTTGGAAGCGTTTTTGATGCAGAAAACATGTTCGGTGTGAATGTAGCATAATGTTAACCTGAGTTAGATATAGAGAAAGGCTAATCGCTAGCTTAAAATAACTGAAGTAATGGTCTAAGGTTACCATGAGTTAGCTAAAGTGATAAGTGATTTCTGTAGGGTGAAATATTTACTGCCCCAATGAGACTCTATTCAGAGGAGCTGATAGTGCCAGTTATTGCCAGCAGGGGGAGTATATATTAACATGACAGAAACGCAGGGTGTCAAGACTGTAAATACATTAAAAACCGAGAATAAATCCCTAAAAAACATTTCAAATTGTCAAAACAGCTAAAAAATACAGAACTAAACAATACATGTCAGGCGGAGGCAATAAGCATTTTACGTTGTTTATTAGGAGGAACTACTTTTTGAGGTGAATGAATTTTGTTTTATGCGCCTCACCTGGGGATTAGCTTGCGCCTCTGTTTTTATCTTATTCACTGTTTACAATTACCTCCAATTATTATGTCCCAACAAAAGTTATTTGTTTATATTAACTTTGTGCTTGGTGCTAAGTGTCGTAATTTCTGGATGTTTCAACAGCAGTCAAACGTGAGGCTAGCCTGCAAGGCTAAAATAGTTTCATTTATTGTGAACATCAAAAGAGAAGAACATTTAGATTAGGGATGCAAACAATTAATCAACTTACGAATAATTGTCAAATAATGGTTTATTGGATTAAAACTTCTTCCGTTCGATTAATTGAAAACATCAGTTTAAACCTTATTTCAGTGTAGTTTTGACTTCATCCAGTAGAGGGCACCGCTGCTCTCAGCCTGGCCTGCTCTACCAGACCCTGTTGAGCTGAGCAGAGAGCCGGCCGCCTCCATAATTAAACACGCAGAGTGTTTAGTTTTATTTGCGACACAACAATAATAATGGACTACACCAAACTTGAAGGAAAAGTACCGAAGTATGACGCTAAAGACAAGAGAGCAGGACGACAGAGAAGGATAAGCTAACTTTAGCTTAACGTTAGCTTCTTGTAGAATTTAACTCTGTGTGAAAAAACAAAACAAAAACAGTTCATCACTACAAATAATTAACGTGAAGTTAATCTCATCTGTGTGACGTAACCCGGCCAGTGAACAAATCCAAGAAACTGATGTCAAATCATGCAGCAGCATGAACCACAGGGAATGTAAACAAACAGTTCCAGTACTCATTTGTATGTTCACCCCTCAGGTCATGTTTATAGTTTTGTTTTTGAGTAAATGTTACCCTGTGTTTAAATGTTAGTTTTACATTTGTCCGTTCAGGGTGGATTAAACGTTTTTACTTTTTTCTTTCTTTCATTTTATTTCCAACTAGCAACCTAATAGATTCCTGTTTTGTTATATTTTATAAATATGTCCAAGTTTAATAATGTGTGAGAAATCCACAATTTCTGTTTATTCAGGCAGTGTTTAATACAGCTGGCACAAAACATTTTATAAAATATAATATTGTGCTTTTTTTAAGAGTAAAAATAAGCCCTTCATGTCATAGAAACACCCTTGATTCAAATGTCAACTTTAGATTAATCCATTAATCGATAACTTGCATCCTTAATTTAGATTATAAAGAAAAAATCACTACATCTTAAAATTTTACTTAAAATTCAGCATTTACACATTGTAGAAACTACAAACCCATAATAGGCGATGAGGTGGCCTCCTGCCGGKTATCACTGCCTGTGCCTGATGTGTTATTCATGGCAACAGTCCCTCCACCCTGGTGCTCCTCATGTCTGTCCTCCAAGTTGCCCATTAAAGCTTTGCGGATGATGTCCTCCAAACCCAGGTTACTCGTCGGGTCGCTGAAGGACTGATTTCTGGTGTTGATGCTGCCTACAAAACACAACCCGGCAAACGGACAATGAGAGAGGAAATCTAATCTTGAATGAAACTAAAATGTCTGACCTGGAGTCACTTCTACTTACTGGAGGTTGTAACGGCAGGCAAGTTGAAAATTTCAGTCCCAGGCTGTGCATTTCCTGCAAAATTAATTATTAATTTTTGAAAAACAAAACAAAAATACATGGCAAGAACTCAAGTTGTTGAAGAGTTAAGAAGCCATGCTGTTCCAGTGTTATTACATGCTTATTGAGTGAGAAGAATTAGTGAGAATTCATGAATGAAACTCAAAAGGATAAGAGAAGACCCACTTACCAACATCAGAATCACCAACACCAGAGGTGGAGTTCAACTTACGAAAGATTTCCTGCTTCTTGGATTGCACCATCGGTGAGGTGTTTTCCAACTTGGTAAAGAAGGAAGGCAGGTAGCTGACGCTCCCTGGGGATCGCGAGTCACTCCTTGAACCAAACAAAGGACAGAGACAGAGCAAACCTTTTCAGGACCACAAACTTTTGACAGGATATCAAACCGATGCAGAGAACAATCCAACTGCAAGAATCTAAACAAGGAACTGCTGTGTCAAATGTTAACATTGTTTAATAAATGCTTCAAAACTGATTCTCAATACAGAATTAAGAGGTACAAGTTTGCCAGACCGTCAACAGTGAAGACGTCCTACCTCATCTCAGAGTTCTCAGCCTCTCGTCTCTGGGATGGAGCCCCCCCTGGTTCTTGTTTGTCCATGCCCTGATAGCCTTGTGGAGGAGAGATGGGCTCGTAGTTCTCCATCTGCCTGCCCCCTCGCTCTGGAGACTTACCAGGTCTAGGAGTAATGAATGAGGCACGGGTTTTAGATGAGCGGCAGGTTTAAAATGACGATTCCGTAAGGATTCTGCTTGTTTACCGGACTCTGGGCTTGTCAGAGGCATTCTCTGGAGAAACCCTGCTGGAGGGTCTCTGATGATGCGGGTTTTGGACCTGGTTCTCGGGACTGTAACGATTGGGTGCTTTGACTCGACCTGACGAAGACACCGGTGGCAGGGAGCTCTGGAACGAGGAAGGTGCTGAGGAGGAGACTGGAGGGTCCTGATTTCGGGCAAAGTCCTGGGTTATTATATGCTGCATTTGAATTAAAGACAAACCCCCAACAAAGATTAGTGACAGACCAGAACACGTCATGATTCTGACTGATGCTGCATTACTTCTTCTGCTCCAAAATGGTAAACAGTRTTTCTCACCGAAATGTGGTCCGCCAAGGTCATGACTCTGTGAGTTTTGGGGACCTGTGAGTAGCTGTCTGCCTGGGAGGAAGGCGGTGGGGGCGGCTCCCCTTGCGGCTGGTAACGACTCATCTCAAACGGCCGCATGCCAACTGTAAGGTCGACCGAGGACAGCTTGGTTTCATTAAAATAGTCAGGGTGAAATTAGAAGTGATGAGACAGCAATGAGCCAACAGACTCCGTGCCAAAAGCATCTGGTCTACATCAGGTGATAAGAATAACTGAAACGCTGGCTGATGGCCTCAAGTGTCAGTGGGTCAAGTCATCCAAGTCATGGTATGCACTCTAAACTAAGCCTTCACTGCCACATGTACATCACTACTGTAACAAATCAGCCTTAAGAGTAATTTTCTTCAGTTATCCGTCTTCATACCTGCTGCTTGTTGTTGGATGTCCTCTGGTTTGTCTTGCTGAGGCTGGACAGGAGAACTGGCAGGGCTTATCACCTCTATGGCTCCTCCAGCAGTGTTGTCGTATCGATTAGATGACACTGCAAGACAATAAATAAAAAGAGGATTTACATTCACACAAAACTAAAMAAGGCATGATGATGGGTTTGTGGTACTGAAAACACAATTTTCATATTTTGACTTACGGCTGCATTTAGATGAAATCTTCAACCCCATAACATTCAACCCCATAACAAAAACCACTGTTACGGGGTTAAAGGTTGGACTGTTCTTAAGCCAGCTAGTGCTGTACCAAACGATTATTTTCTAATCGATTAATCTAATGATTATTTTTTCGATTAATCGATTATTCTAACAACAAATCTATATAAGTTATTCTGATGTGAGTGCACTGGAAATTTAAAATGTTTTCTTGTTTTCAATTAACAAGAACAGTTCTTTAATATTGTAATATTT
>NW_013952627.1:277324-290078 GCF_001266775.1 Austrofundulus limnaeus
GCGCTCAACCCTGTTACAGTATGGTTCAACCCTGTTACAGTATGGTTCAATCCTGTTACAGTGGCGCTCAACCCTGTTACAGTATGGTTCAACCCTGTTACAGTATGGTTCAATCCTGTTACAGTGGCGCTCAACCCTGTTACAGTATGGTTCAACCCTGTTACAGTATGGTTCAATCCTGTTACAGTGGCGCTCAACCCTGTTACAGTATGGTTCAACCCTGTTACAGTATGGTTCAACCCTGTTACAGTATGGTTCAACCCTGTTACAGTATGGTTCAATCCTGTTACAGTATGGTTCAATCCTGTTACAGTGGCGCTCAACCCTGTAACAGTATGGTTCAACCCTGTTACAGTTTGGTTCAACCCTGTTACAGTATGGTTCAATCCTGTTACAGTGGCGCTCAACCCTGTTACAGTATGGTTCAATCCTGTTACAGTATGGTTCAACCCTGTTACAGTATGGTTCAATCCTGTTACAGTGGCGCTCAACCCTGTTACAGTATGGTTCAACCCTGTTAGTTTGGTTCAATCCTGTTACAGTATGGTTCAATCCTGTTACAGTGCTTTCAATCCTGTTACAGTCTGTCCAACCCTGTTACTTGATATTTTTGATAACAATAACAAATTGAATTGAAATGTTTTCAAAGTTTAGAGGATGAGTAGATAACAAAAAAGCCTGATGTTATTTTTAAATAAATCATGAAAACACACTTTAACTGCTTGTACATTAATTTGCCATATTCTACTTAACAGTCAAATTATTATTATTTAGAATCAAATAAAATATACTTACACTAAGTTAATTTACACAAGAGACAGGTGATTACAAAGGAACTGGTAGAATTAATTTGATTATGTTTTAGAGATATACACAAACAAGAACCAAATTGTCCTGTTACTGGGTTGAATTTAAAACAACTTAAGTAACAAAGAATTTCCTAATAATATTTGGGATTTCATGCATAAGGTGGAAAAACATGTTTTCTCAGAGGTTCAAATAGTCCTTCTGTAGATGCAATGTTCAGAAACACAATTTTTTGGTAAAATTTTCAGTAACCTGAGAACCCAAAGGGCACCGAATTCAGAAAATCACCTGGTCACCATCTCATACTGAACCAAAACAAGATGGTGTCCTGTTTCTTTTGACTCAACCTGTGGAATCCACCTGTGTGAAATTTAATCCCAGTAGACAGCTATTTTGCAAAGGCCTCAGAATATTGGTGAGCAAACAGCCTCATTCAACCAAGGAACACACCAGACAGTGTTTTATAACCACTTTAAATTACGTAACACATGTATTCCTGACCTGTCTGGCATGTTACTTTCTCTTCATGATGCTGCAAATGTACCACATACAGTAAAATAAATAAATAAATAAATAAATAAATAAATAAATAAATAAATAAATAAATAAATAAATAAATAAATAAATAAATAAATAAATGTTTGTGGTATTCAAAGTTAAACATGTGAAAAGCTTGAATAATAATATCTTTTTATCCAAAACACTTACAGCTGCTCGAAGAGTCGGAGCTCTGAGAACCTCGTTCCCTGGAGTCTTTCTCTGGAGCTATCTGGCGTGTGATGATGACGTCGATGAAGTTAGCGGCTGTGATGGTTGTCTTTCCGTGAGTACGAAGCTCCTCCACGATGCGGGACTTTGTTGGAGGGGCGTTGTCCTTCAGCCCGACGCCTGGACCCTCTGTGTAACCTGGGTGGGGCTTACCACCTGGCAGAGACATGACACAGCGCCTTTCCGCCTCCTGCTGGTGCTCAGGCAGGACTGGTGCTCGCCGCACCGAAGCCGATGAAGACATTTCGTCGTCCCTCTCGTGCTTATTCTCCTTCATCTTTGGGAGCTCTATCTGAGGAGGGGCAGCTGCAGCGTCCACCAAAGCAGCCAGAGCATCAGCTGCTGTGCCGTAGCGGGAGCTGTTTTGTGAAGCCGATGATACTGCAGGAGGATGAGGCCTGGGAGGAAATGGAGATATGAGGACATCAACAAGTTTTCCTCAAATACTGTAAAACCAGTGACTTTTTTCTTTTAAAGAATAGATCTCTGGGTTGTCCCTTAGTGCAGCTTTATGATAATGTAACTACCTTATTTTCAGGACTATAAGTCACACTTTTATTTATATATATTGCCKTGAGAGGGCACTCTAGGCTTGAGATGACTACAGTCAATGTTCCTGACAGGAAAAAAGAAATATGCAGCCCAAATCGAGCAGCGGAAAGAAAGCTTGGAATGAATGAGAAACTTGAGGGACTGGTGAAAAGCAGGGGTTACTCTTACTGCACTGACGAAAATGAAGAAAGCTAATCTTATGATGTGGAATAAAATTAGTGAATTTACCATTAACTTGCTTGTTGGCTTGTTATGTTTAGGCTATTTGACATTTAAAAAAATAAAATTCCTTATGTGTATGGCTCCCACTTATTTCAGACAGACTTCAGGATTGCAGTGTGCCCTCTGGTGGGGAAACATTATTTGGGGACACACACTTGTGGCCATGCTTGTTGGATAATTTTTGGGGTTAAATTTCCTTTATTATACACAAATACGGTAGTCATTTTCCTGTAAATGCCGTTTTCCTCATCAGAAGAACTGGTTAGTGTTGTAAGATAAAGCAGTTTTAATCTTACATTAGAGAAGTGATGACACTCTTTCCTGGGAAGACGCTCGGCCGATGTGGAACTACCACGTCCTGAGTCCTAAGCGAGGGCAATGGGGAGAGCTGGAAACCTGGCCGGCCAGGCTGCTCTAGAGCACCTTTAAAAATAATGACGAAAGTTTCAAAATGAAGTTCAAGAGCATGACTTCCTGTATTAAGAAAAGTTTGAAGTCTGATTTTAAAAAGACTGATGTAGTTCTGAATGGCAGCGACAAGACTTACCTCCACGTATGTATTCATTGGTTCGCTCCCGCTCTCGTTCTCGCATTTCCCGCTCCCGCTCGCGTTCCCTCTCCCTCTGCTGCTGCTCCCTTTCCTTTTCCCGTTCCTTCTCCTGCTGCTCCCTCTCCCGTTCTCTCTCTGCAGCGTGATGGACTGGATGGCCTGAGCAGAACAGGGGACAACATGCATGCAAAACTCAGAAACGCACTGCTCGTTTGGTTTTACACCAGCTGTGCTGTGTCGGAGTTACATCAGGGTTTCCACTTCAGTTCCCATGTTAGCCTATCAGAACCCAGCAGAACCTTTCAGACGGAACGGCTTGAAGGAGTTTCACTATCGACCTGTGTCAGCAAAAATATATAACTAAAACATTCGTTCATCAACGTTTTCACTTCCTATCAGCAAAAATAAATCTTATTCGACTGTTCCTGTTGAACGTCTTCCTTTATTTTATTTATTTTTCTGCTTCCGTCACTGAGCCTGGGTAATTAGTTTTGTTTTATCCCATGAACAATTAATAGCAAATGACAAAGAAATACCCTTGAATGGTTGTCGGGCATTTTAAATTTGAGTTAGCTTGCCTTCCCTTTACTTTTTGGTGTGYGATGATCAAAAGCACATGAAGCTCAGACCCAGCTGATTAAAAACACTTACTGTTTTTTTATTTACTAATTTTTGTTCCCTTAGTGGAAATATTAAAAAAAACACCTCTCAGGACACACTTTGATTGTAAGACACATTTCACAATAAAAATAAATAAGAGTGAAGTTACAATGACATTTTGCTAAATTTTTAAAGGAAAAAAAAGGCTTTAAGTTAATCAACACAGATATGTCTACCTTTGGACTGTCTCAGTATTTTCAGTGGTGGTGATATAATTTGTAAAACAGGCTTAATTAATTCACTCAGTCAGTTGGTCAGTATCCTCACTGCACAAGCCACATTAGTGTTAGAAACCTTGGCCATGCTGCCGAGTTCTTGTTCTCCCACAACAAAAATGACCATGTTAGGAAAACTGTCACACAACTCCAACTGTTCTGAAGTACTGCTGGTTGTAAGGCACGTCCAGCGAAACGATTCACAAACTTATTAATCATATTTGGATTACAGAATAAATTTGCCATTAAAATGTCCAACACAACTGGTTTTGTTGGAATCCACATTTAAGAGTCAATTTCAGACAAATGGAAATTAGAAAAATGCAAACAAAAAGATGGAAAACAAACAATTCAATCGATTCTTTTTTTAAGTGCTCCTGACACTGACTGTCACGGGTCCRTGTGTTTCGATTTTCGTTTTAAAAACAGTTATCGAAAAACGGACTCTTATTCTTGTTTCTTTTTTATTTCGTTTTTACTCCAAAACCGGGAAAACGGATGTTGTTTTATTTTTAATACACCAGAAGTTTAACACRGTTGTTGTCAGATCATTTAAGGTRGAGCTAGTTAAAAAACATTTTAAGAACAGGCAGCTGCTTGTAAATAAATAGATCCTAGCTAACTACTTTTGCATCTCTGTAACTAACTAACTGCAGCCTGTATTTTTTATTAATTTCATTTTCCAGTTTTTGGAGTATGAAATTATAAACAAACTGTCCATTTTTCTTTTTTTTTTTTTTTACATCCGCTTGTAAAAATAAATGACCAAAACGGACAGTCACGTAACACCTGAACAGCTGTTTATGTAACTGGTAACACTGATCTGTGACACATCAGACCAGTGCACAGCTGCACTCTTACCGAGTGTGAGGAAACATGGAGATCGTGGCAAGAAACACAAGGGAAGAGAAGGTGTAGGAACAGGGGGAGGAAGGGAGGGAGGGAGGGATCCTCACCTGGCGATATGGAAGCTGGGTTGAAAGCTCTAGGAGGGAAAGGGGGCTGAGGTCCAGGGAGGTAGGCGGTTGGCCGTTCCATAGTGGGAGTACCTGTTCCCCCAGGATGAGGCAACAGGATAGTTGGAGGCATCTGGGCTAGATCAAAAATCCCTTTTACAGACAGAAGCAAAGGGCCAATGGTGAAAAACATGAACTGATCCATCAATTTCTTAATGAATGAACACTTAGCTGTAACCCATCACCTTCATCAAATAGGACTTCCAAATACAGATTGTTCAGTAAGCAACAGGGCTGCAAACAAAGTGGAACAGTGGTCAAGCTGTAAAAAGCAAAACCACTCAGCAAATCAAGATTTGAATGACTATACCCAATCGAAAAACTGAATWGTAGCCGAATCTGTTGCAGCCCCGATGTAAAAAGCAAATCAGCAAAATTTGCAAAGGTCGTTTGCTTCTGGGCGTCTGGAAAAGGTAAGCCACTATTCACAAGCACACACTCTGCATACTACAGCCCCTACGGCCCACAACTCCTCCGCTGCAGGTCGTAGCAGATGGGAAATAGTCTGCTAGGTGAGGGCCATACCTCGAGCTCCGGGTGCAAAAAGGTTGGCGACAGGCTGCTCCCGTGGCGACAGCCCTCTGGCCAGGTCAGCCCGAGGCATCTGGTGGGAAGTGATGTAATCGTTCAGGATGGTCTGCCGCATGTTCTCCATGGTGTACAACTGGTGGGTGTTATGGTAGCCTGTTGGGGATGGCTGCCTGGGAAACATGAATGCTGTAACACAAAAAAACAACAACAAAAAAAAAAACACATATGAACAGAAGGCTCACAGAAACCGACCATAAGTGCTGACTTAGAGGACCTGAGTTTTCTTCTAGTTTTATCACCGTACCAGGATCCAGCACTCTGTGGAAGGCCATCTGAGATTCCAGATGTGGATGCAAGTGGGGTCGGTACACTTCTCCAGGAACCACAGGCCGGTGGTGGGGGTCAAAGGGGCTGTGAGACGCTACGGGGTCGCCTCCTGACACAGGCGACTTGGCTGGGACGCTGTCCCTCTGAGTCGGGGTCATGGAACTCTTTCGGTCATGTGCAGCTGATTTTGAGCTCATGGCACCTTTAAAATAAATAAATAAATGAATTAATAAAAGGAACACAAACGGTTTACACTTAGTTAATGCAACAATTTAATACTTTTAAGTCCATCGCAGAAAACTACAGCAACAAACTACAACCTGGAATTAACATTTTATAATCCTTTATCCTCCTAAATAACACCCTGAACACAGCTGGCACTATAATACAACCTAGATATGAGATTACATTCAGAGTTAAAAACAGGTGTGAATGGTCTCAATGTAGCCTGGCCCTCGCCTTCCAACGCAGCTCYGCTCAATTCTAGTTTCCCTTCACTGCTCCGTCTGGGATTTCTCCTGTAGACAAGGATTTTCTGGCATACACATACGTTGCTGCCAACCAATCCAATCATTTCAAACTTCAACGGAGGCCACGCCTCCAGCAAGAATCGCTTCTCTATAGTCGAGGGTCCAGACCCTCGTATGAAGCAAAGCGAAGGACAAGGGTCTGGTTTTAACCAGGCTAACGTTCGACAAGTTTTTGTTGTTTTTTTTTTTTTTTAATCTGCCGGGGGAAAAAAAGTTAAAATTTAATAAAATAGAACAGAACATTGATCGACATTGAACATTACTAGTACTTATTCAAAGAGAGTGCAGCCTTTTTAAAATAAAAATTACATGACAAAAAATCTGCGATCTCAATGGGATTTGCCTGGTTAAATCACAGTAATTAAATAAATGAATGAAAAGTGAAATTTCATTGGAATTAGTTGAATCTTACATATCTCATATCTAAAATACAAGTAAGATATCTTGAACAGTGATGTCGTTTAAGATATCTATAATTGGAGACACATCGACCTGCCTGAATTTGTGTTTTATGTGCCCTGGGCAATCAGGAACTGTGGTTGATGAACCCCGATGCATATGTTGTGAACATAATCCTGCTCCTCTTAATGAACTGATGTGACCCCACACAAGCTGGATGTCTCAGGGTAAAAAAATACAAAATATCTGTTTCAGCTGCTGGCTGACTAAACACCATTAAAATGGATATCTTTGGGAAGACATGACTTTTTTTATTTGTTTTGTCTTTTAACTAAAAGTTAGGTTTTTTTATCAGAACCCCTTTAAAAAATGTCTGTTTTGTTGAATTTTTCATTTTTACAAGTAAACAGAACAGTGTGGTGAGTCTCTTTATCTGTTCAGAAAGTTTTTAGAGCTAATTGAACAACTTGTGGGAACCTCAGTGAGCTGTCACCACTCTTGTGTTTTTACTCACTGACTTGAGTTTTTCCTCCCTGGTTGTGTGTGTATTTAAAGACCGCAGCTGGCATACTGTTGCAAAATGTTTTAAGGTACACATTTACCGATGGTTGTCAATGCTGTCAATCTCTTCACTTGCAATCTAAATCACCCAAAATGGATTTATAAGTCTGAACGGGTCTAAAAAGATTCATCAAGCAAAATAAATGTGACCCACGCTCACAAATTTTTTTGAAATGAGGCTGATATTGAAAGCTGCTATGCTACCTGTTAGCTATAGTAGTGCTGTGAAAGCTCATTGTATAATATTTGATGTTATTACGAAAAAAAAAATTTTTTTTTTCAACTGACAATCTTATAAATAAGACTAGCTTGTTGCTAACTTGGTGATAAATCCTTAAATTTTAACAAATCTTCTATCACTTTGAAGATTTTGAGAGGGAGAATTTGAAAATAAAACCTCAAAAATGAAATGAATGAGGTCCTTAAAAAGTTCAGTTTGTGAATAAACTGAAGAGGAATGTACCATCTGAAGGACGTCCCATCATGGGTGAACCTCTGGAAACAGGATTGTTGTAGTTCACTGGGGTCCTGCGAGCGTTGGCGTCCTCGTACATGCCCGGGCTGTGCTGGGCTTTGTTAGCCTCCTGGTGTGTGGAGCGCAGGACGGAGGCGGCGGTGGAGTTAACCACAGAAGTGTGGCGGACCGCCTTGCTCTCCTCGTATTTGGCTCGTTCCATTGCTTCGAGTTGGGGCATGCTGTGGGGAAGCTTATTGGGACTGGTGATGAGAGACTTGACATTGTGTTTGATAGTGGGCTGGCCCAGGGAGTGGATCTGTTGATGGGGAGAAGAGGTTTAAAACAAGAGACTCGTCAAACTAAAGATCTGCTTGAGAATTTTAGATTTTCAGTTTAATAGGAACCCTGGCTAGTTGTAATATTAGACATTAGTTTTAATATATTTTTAAAAATATATTGTCATATGGAAGGTGCAATATTGTTTACGCTGTAAAGCATACTGGCTAAATGATGTTTACTARGTGTTCTGTGAAAGGACTGTTTTCCTCCAGTGGGAGGCTGTGATTAAGCTCTATCCACTCTGAAATTAATTTTGTACAATATCTGACGATCAGCCCTTTTAAACAAAACCAGAGCACCTTGACAGCGAGGAGAATGTAGAAATAAGAACAACAGAGCTGCTTCATGGAGCAACGTCAGCTTAGACTGTTAGCTTTTGCGTTAGCGCGCAAGCTAATACATCTGTTTTCAGTCCTTCGTCACCTGCAATGTTTTCTAGAAAAAAAGGGAATGCTTGCCACAGATGTGGATTTTTAATACATATATTTAAAAAAATTATAATTAAAAGATTGTTGTCCTTAGTAGTTTCACTACTATAGAGCACATTGACAGTGTAGTTACATTATAGTCCAATAAATCAACTTAAAAAATTTGAATTCAATAGAAAATTGTTTATTAAAGTATGACAGTTATTATTTATTGAGGGAATTATAACATTGTCTAGGAAAGTAGGTCAGTTTATAGCAAGTAATATTTTAATATATAAATATTTTAACAAATAAATATGTACTTTTTAAATTTATATATATATATATATATGTTATATTAAAACCATTTACAGTACATTATTCAGCACACCTTAATAATTAAGGATGGAAAGAATTATTTCCAGTATTTTTTCGTAAATCAAGCACATAAATCTGTGATCAGGAAGCATTTCTTTTAGCACATGCACAAATTAGCTGCTAGCTTAGTACGTATCGTGTTTCCGGGTCAGATTGGGTAGTGACAGTTCATGTGCTGAAGAATGTTAGCTTGGGAACTAATAAATATGTGGCGGAAGTTCATAAATCGCTAACATTATATCGCCATGTACTGTGTATTACTATTTATTAGCTCAGGCGCTAATGTGAAAGCTAAATTGCCAAGCAGACGTTCTTCCATGAAGCAGCTCTGTTGTCCTCCATCCATATTTTCAGTTCCAGGCTGAGTCATTTCTACCTTCCACTTTCTTTCAACACACTGGTTTCATTTAAAAGGGCTGATCATTAGACATTGTCCAAAATTAACCTTCAGTATGGATAGAGCTTGTACCAGAGGGAAAAAAATGCCTCGTTCCAAAGCAGAACCAAGTGTCATCATTTAATGTATGCTTTGCAGCCTAAATAATATTGCCCCATCCATGTGACAACATATAGTTTTTTAATTTATAAAAACCAAACAGCCTACAGTTTTTTTACAATCTTTGTTATATAGTTGAGTTAGATGTTGATCAAATATTGTCTAATGTTAAAAGTAGTCGGGTTCTCTTTAATTAAAAGTATAGTCAAACCTGTGGCATGGGTCCCTCAATCACTCTCCTGTCAGGCAGGTCGGGAGTCTTGCGCAGATCCTGACACTCACTGGGGATTTCGTGAACAGAACGACCCATTTCTTTGATGGTACTGACTCCTTCATAGGGCTTGCCTTTGCCAATCGCCCCATCAAATGAACGGATCGGTGGGCTTTCTGTTTTGATCCGTTTCCCATATTTCATGGCTTCCTCGTAATTGTCAGCGGCCGTTCTCGGGGTCCCTGAATAATGTTGAAAAGTATTTCAGTCCCTTTTTCTTACTTGATGCTACTAATAACATTAAAATGTGACAATCTTTATAATTAGCTACCGTGCATGATGGATCCAGTGATTAAGTTTCGCTCCTTAGAATCTCCGTGGTGGCTTTCTCTTGGTAAAGCTCTACTTATCAATCCTGGGGAAATAAGAGGGAAAAAAAGGCATCATTCGAATCTGAAACAAAAAACACAAGCAGGACACGCAGACTGTAAACAGAAATATAAAAGGTACCCTCAAACGGAGCCCCCTCTCTGCCAGGGTGTCCTCTCCCCAGGGGTCCCTCCATCAAATCATGAGTGCGCTTTAGCTCGTGGCATGTTCGGGGGCTTCGAGTGGTTTCCCTTGAGTTCTTCATCGCTTTTTAAGAATAAAAAGCGTAAGTGTGAACTCGATGAAGAAAAGCAACTGTTTTTCTAAATAAAAGTTGTAAGGTACGTACGATCGTAGGAGAGGATGTGACCGCTCTTGCCTTCATAGATGACGTGACCCTTGGCCTGCTGTTCCCCCCTGACCTTATCCAGGTTGCTCAGATCTTCTGCCACCTTGGTTATTGTGTTTTTATAGAGGTCAGCAGCAATGCTAGGCTGAGGAAGAGCTGGAGTGCCCTATTTAAATGCAGAGCAAAATGATTTAACTTAAACAACAAAAACTGTACGCAGTTATGTTACGTTTCCACTGAGGAAAAATAGACAAATAAACTAAACAATCATCTATTAATTACCAGAGTAATTGATCCTCTGAAAGGGTGGCCCTCACCAACCTTTGAGGAGTTGTCTCTGCCATCTTGAATGGTTGAAACCGGAGTCCCTTGAAGGTTAAAAAGAGAAGAAGGGACTTTGGTCATCTGTGGCTGGTGTTAAAGAAAGAAGCTCTAAAGACTCCCCTACTTATGTTTCACCCTGAATCTATGAATTCAGGAGAGATTAGTGGTGTAAATCACCAGCTTTAGCACAAAACGGTTTGTTTGGATGACGATACAATGTTTYTCGATATCACAGTTATTAGTTCAATTAAATACACAAGTCTGCATCTGATATGATGTGATTTATTCCCATCTCACACCATGATGATGATTTGGATATATATTTTTGCTTTGCCTTGATGCAATTAAATCAATAATCATTTAATCAATGTATCGATGTGGCTCGATGTATAGCTACACCCCTAATAAACGTATAATACAGATGTCAGAACCCAGAAACATACTCTGACTGGGAACTGGAGTTGAGCAATATTGGCCAAAGAATTGCGGCATTTCGCAGATGATTAATTGATGACAATTGCACTTGCATGTTTTTGACTCTAGTTTCCTTATGTCAAACTAACGTCTTCATTTTAACAGGTAGGTATGAACTGAAACCCACCTTTTCCATTATGCTGTTTAAACAGCAACGTTACAGATATATCTTTTCTGTACTGCTATTTTAGCAAAATAGAAAAAAAAATCAATTTCATCGATCTTGGATTGATTTCATTTAAATTTGGGAAAATCGATTCACAGGGCATGAGATCAATTCTTCCCCATGTGTGCGCGTCTGAAACACATTTCTATATTTTGTCACTCCTGGCTTGCTGTATATTTAAATCCAGTTGACGTTCAATGCTAACATTAGCTTTCGATAACAAGTTGTCTGGAKCAAAACAAAAGAAACTAAGGAATCACTAACATTACCAGCCGACTCTCAGCAGAACTTAAAGACAACAGAGACCACGATGACTTTTGTTTGCAAAGATTTGTGCTCCTATGCAGTAAAGAAAACAAAGCAGACGAGTGGCTCGTTAGGCGCTCGAACCAAACTACAGTATGAAAACATCTGACTGAAACTGTTCTCCACTGACATGATTAAATGTGTTAAAGCTGACATTCTAACAAAATCGTTTAGTTTTGGTACCAATATTACTATTTTTAAACTTTAAGAAACATGTAAATGAAATCCACAGTGATGAAATGTTGTAGTTGTATTATTTGTTTTAATAAGTTATAAGTAATAAATTTCAATAAGTTATATTGAACATAACAGAAGGTAACAGAAACACAGACAATTATTAATTTCCTAAAAATGAATTCCTCCAACACTGTCACCTGCAAACTCTTTTTAATTTAAAACCTTTTAAACTTGACAGTTTCCTTCAAGATTAAACTGTTTAATATAAAAGTTTGTCCTTATGGTAAAGAGAAAAAATAGTGATTTTGTATTTTGCAACACAATTGAACCATTTTCATTATTTAGGAGCAGATCGAATCGTGATTGAATACGAATCAAAATCGAATCGATCGAGAGAATTGGCCATGATACCCAGCCCTAGAAGTGGAGGCAGATCTTTAGTAACGCAATACACCACAGGCTTGTTAGTGAGAGTGTGTTACTTGTAAAAAACTTCATCACACGGCACTAACTGCAGTAAATGCAAAGTAACAAATATTAATTGTGACAGTTTTTCTGATCATTAATTTCACACAAAATAATTCTGTTCAACTCAAAAAGTTGTGGAAAATTTGGAAGCCAGACGTTGGTGCCCATCTCTTTTTTTTTGTTGTAGAGAACGCAGGATTACCAGCAAGAGGTGGATGTATGGAAAGCCAAATAGATGATCATTTGTACACTTTGCCTCTGCTGTTTAAACAGCAATGTTACAGATATGATATCTTTTCTGTACTGCTATTTTAGTCTTGGAGTTTAAACCTTTTGTTTGACACACAGCTGGAGTAACATAGTACATTAAATTTATTGATTTTTATTTACTAGTTGAGAAATCCTATTTTTATTAACATGATCTACTGCATTAGACATTCCCCAATAGCTACAGAACCTGTCCAAAAACATTCATGCTAGCTTGTTGTAGGCCCAGGCCACCCTTGAAAAAGAGATATGTGATCTCGATGAGATTTGCCTGGCTAAAATAAATAACTTGTATCCCATTATGCCCCTAAACACAGAGAAAAGACTGATTTTATCGTAGTTGATAACTGTTCATATTTGCCCAGATTAAAAAGTGATTCAAAGWGCCATCTACTGCCTTCCTTTACAAATAACAAACATATTGGTTC
>NW_013952627.1:290642-300206 GCF_001266775.1 Austrofundulus limnaeus
AGAGAAGAACCCGTCCAGAAGACCTATACAATTTTTTTCTTTTTGTTTTTTTTTCACTAAGGAAGAAAATGCCCCAGATTTTAAATTAGTCTTCTACAAAATTAAAAAAGTAATCAAATTGTTTTGAAGTGTCTATTTATTTTTGATGAGGAAAGAGTCTTGTGGTCTTCAGAGGTTTGTTTACTGGTCTACCGTTTGTTCTTCAGTCACGTGTTTATGAATGTTATTTCAAAAGAAAAAAAAGGAGCAAAATAAACAGATTAGTCATGGGACAATCTGTCATCCTACCAGGCTTGTTGGGATCCATCTGCCGAGGCAGACCCAGAGAGATGGAGCCCACGGAGCTCTTAGTCCCCTCTGGCCCGTAGACAGCATAGGAGGGCAAATATGTGCCAGGAGTTCCCTGAAGAAAAACCAGGACAAAGAACTCAGTTCAAGTTCAGGTTCAGGCCACTGAGGTTGTACACAAACAATAAAATGGTGTCAAGTGATACTGATCTTCTGTTTTATGTTAACACTAGAACTGTGTCAAGTAATAACTAAACAAAATTACTCTTTATGCACAAATCAGCGTTTTATGGAGGACAGCATCAACAAATACTTTAAACAATACAYAAAACAAACTAGGTTAGCCAGCGTGTGATGTTGATGAAAACAMACCTAGTGCTGCTCATTTTAACAGCTCACGTGAAAATAATTAAGGAATTAGATTTGTCTACATTAGTATCAGTAATAAGAGGAGTCCTTTAGAAGAGCTTCACATTATGACCTGGAAGCCTTACCTGGGAGATAGAGCCTCCGTGGATGAAGGAGGGCTTGTCTGTGGGCTTGGTGGTTGGAATGAGTGGAGGAGGAGAGGGAATGTTAGGAGGTCGAGGGGGTCGGTTGAACGTCACGCGGACTCCGTCATTTAAACCCTGAACCAGCTGGCTGGAGGCAGGGTGGAGGACTAATGGGAAAATTACAAAGAAACAAACATAATTACATAACTAGCATTAAACAGCAAATATCTAAAACTGGAGCCTAAACTCCAACAACACTGACAAGAAAAGTTACACTTTTCATTAAAATTTGAACATTAAAAAAAAGCCCGCAGTTGGTGGCCTCTTTTCAGAGCTAACACTGGTCTGTCTGCATTTAATGTACCCTGGGAAAGCTGAGCAGACAAAATGGATCAAAACAGACCACAAATAAACCCAGACACACACTGAGAGTAACCTCCCTGTGGAGAGAGCACCTCGCTTTGCACTCTGCGCCATCAAAAATGCAAATGTCTGAGTGAGTTCCTCCAGCGGGTACGGATGCCATCATCCTGCTGGCTCGTAAAAGGGACAGACGAACAAACAAAACCTCACTATGACAAATCTAAAAAAAGACTCATCAACTAGATTCTGCCTCAGAAACAACAAATCACCACGGGAAATATAAAAACAAATAATTTACTGCAACCACGAAGACAATAAAACAAATCTGTTTTTTGAAATAAACGAAACAATCCAACTTATTTTTGTGATCCTCCKCCTCAATTTTTACCCCTCATTTTAAGCCTCAGTTTTAAAACTATTTTAACTACTCCCAACTTAATATTTTCTGTTTGTCCCTTTACCAGTTAAACTCATTAAGATATAGAACTTAAATTCTATTAAATGTTTTTTAGAAAGTCTGTGTTAGATAATCTTTCTTATTAACTTTATATAATTCGGATTATTCTGGGCTTTTCCTAAAAACGATCATAAGACTCACCGGAGTTGTATCCTGTCATTTAGTGAAATAATGGTTTTAAGCACACATTGACACGTTCTCACACTTTAGTAAGGAGTGGGGGCAAAAGGGTCAGGTTGAAAAAAAGGAATAAGCTGCTCATGGCTTGCAGGAAAGTGGTTGTGTGTCTGCAGGGAGAGCCTGGCTGACTGGACCGAGCCTCCTGATCCAGAGCCAGCACCGTGCCATAAAGCATGGAGGGTATTGGACCTGTCATGTACAGGCATGAGGATAAAAGGGAAAATAAATGGCTCCTAAAGCAGAAGCCCGGTGCTGACCCAGAACGGATGGACCTGAGCAAACCTCACCACCCGGACACACACCTGTTAAAACGTTTGTGTTACACTGGTGTTAAAGCTCAGCAACTTACCGACTGGCCTACTCTGCACAGCACTTCGACTTAAAGGTGCTAAAAGCTTTTCAAGAAAATCAAACTGTCATGTTGCTGCTTCCTTTCTGAGCAAGTCAATGACGATAAACTATATCAGCATCCTCGAATATCCTCAAGTCAGACAACAACAAATAGAAACACACATTATGAGGATCGTCACAAGACTTAATATCAAAGCCTACTCTTTTTTTTTTGTCTAATTTCACATCATAACTACGGTTTGACCAAAAAAATCCCCACCACACACGTTGATTTATGAACAAATAAGACCTCACAAACACAGTAGTTACTGAGAAGCTAAGGAGGAGTTATGACCTTAAAGAAGCAGTTTTAAAGACGGRTTTTGTTCTAACCATCTCTGTCCAGTATGGTCGGGCTGCGAGTGTTAAAGGGAGGTCTACGTTCCAGGTCTCCTTGATCCTGCCTCTGCTTCTCTTCCTGGTGTGCCGAGTCGTGAACCGCTTTTATCTGGTGCTGAAACATCGTCAGACCAGTGATGGACACTCCGCCAGGTCCATAAGAACCAGGCACCTAGATAAACAGTGAGGAGGAAATAAAAACAACAAAAAAAGACAAAATTGAGTTCTGAGGATATGTGAACTAAATACCAATAAAATCCTGCTTATAAATTAAAAGGGTTAAGGAAGATTAAAGACATACCATATTGTATGATCAGAGAACTGATCCAGATCTTACACGCTACAGTGTAAGGCTTTCATCTGTGCTAGTCAAAATAAATCAACACAAAGCTCACCATAGGGGGGATGGAAGCTGCTCGCTGCTCCATTTGCTGGATGCTGAGATGGGTTTGTTTGGGTGAGGACACGAGCACAGAGCCTGGAGAGCTGAGCAACGAGGGTTTTTCCATGGGGTGTAGTCTGCAGAGTTGAGCAAAACGTCTCAATAACACCCCAAACCATGATCCTGCTCTTGTACAGCACCATGTTATACACACAAATCAAATACAAGGACTACAGAGACTCACCTCTGTCTCTCAGGTTCTGCCTCCACATCCTCATCAGCACTGCAGGTGGCGCTTGAGTCATTATCGGAGTGGAGCTCACCCTGCCTGTCACCTTGATCTCCCTTTTCTACCTTCTCCTTGATCTCAGGCTCCACTTTGACTTGAACCTCTCCTGTTTTCATGTCCACATCCTGAGGTTCGGTTTTGGGATGCACCGGAGCGGGGAAAGAAGCGACCCGGACTTTTTCCTCCTGAGACCCGGGCTCGCTCTCAGGGCTTTTCTCCTCCTTGACGCGAAGCTCCTCGTATGAAGGCTCGGCAGCTTTGGCGTTGCTGGCGTGACCTTTGTCCTGGTCTGCACACTGAGCATCGGTCGAGATGCTGTCTGGTCTCTTTGAGTCTGTTGACTTTGAGGGGTCAGCCTGTGAGGGAGAAGGGGCGCTCTCTGTGTCAGAGCTGTGGTCTCCACCTGAGGAAAATAATAGAAGATGAATTATACATAGGCATGCACCGAAAGGAAAATTTCAACCGATGTCAATATCCAATATTAATATTGCTGTTTTGGCCAGTAACCAATATTTACCATTATTACATAAACACACACATTATTTATATACATATATCCTCTAGAACAGAAACACAAACCCCAACAAGTGGAAAATCAATATCAGACGTTAATATCAGCCCAGTTTTACGTAAAGAACCGATACCGATGTTAAAGTTTTTTCCTTTCTGGGTCGCAGAATAGACAATGAACCATCCACGCTCTCACTCACACATGGGGACAGTTTAGTTACCAAATAACCTAACATTCATGCTTTTGGTCTGTGGGCGGATACCAGCGTGTGCGCATGCACAGGGAGAACGTAACGGAGAACAAACGTAAACTCCACCCAGAGAGAGAGGCAGCAGGACGGGATTTGATCCTTCAACCTTTTCGCTGAGAGGCAGCAGCTCTACTAACTGTGTCATTGTGTAAGAAATTATTTCATGTTAAATAAAACAGCTAGCTATGAAAGCAAGGTGCACAACAATAAAGACTTTTAAAACCAAGTAAGGTCAAATAATAAAACAATAATCATTACCAGACAACTTCAAGWGATCATTATGTGTATTTAGCTGGAATGTTTTCCGATTGATTCATTTTAAGTTGGTTACAATACCAACTACAATTGTAGCATGTGGCTAATTAGCATTAAACAACCAGAATAGTAGGAATGCAACCATTAACCAACATAAAGCAAATATTTCATCTACAGTTGGCAACTCAAAATAGTAAGAAAATGTGCAAATATTTTCGKATTTCTAATTGTTTTCAACCAAGCAACCAGTGAGCCATGATACCATTATTTTACATGTTCTATGTTTATGTTCACAGATTGTAAAACTATCCTCTAACATGACTTCATTTCCCAGCTCCAAATACAGAGTACAAACCTTGGCAGCTGACCCCACAGTTASCATTTATTCTACTGGAGTACACTTTTAAAATRAAGATGGACAGATTTGAAACTTTTTTTTTTACGAATACCTTCATAAATAWTTTTTCTCAGCATGGTTTTTAGACATGGACATTCAGGTCTGTAGCTTTGGATGTTGTTTGTCGTAAGGAGAACTTCAAACAACACCTCTTAAACAACTCTGCAACCATTTTCATAGAAAAATCTGCCACATGCATTTTTTTCAACAAACCGTGAGTCAATAATAATGCTAGGATAAACGCTGTATAACCAACCACATGGAGAACTGTAATAGTTCTATTTAATTCAGGTCCCTTGTGGATCCTATTTATAGCAATATTTTCTCTATTAAACAATGATTTAATGCAATAATGTTTGGTTTGTGTGGCTAAAGCCTTAAGTAAACACGAACAGCATTTAAAAGATGAAGAGTAAGACCAAGTTCAAGTTTCTTATCTGTAAAAATCTCACTCTACATAAAGCGGCATGAACTGAGCACTGCAGCTGTAAAAGATAGTTTCTTACTTCTTCACCTAGTATTTTTGCAATACAGGACCAAAGCTGCRCACTTTATAAACAAGGACAAATGAAGTCAAAGCAACCGTGTGCAGACGTGAAGCTTCTGCCCACGATGCCCTTGTTCGAAAAAAAAAAAAAAAACAGGAGGAAAGGTTCAAAATAAAGAACACACTCTTCTCATCAGTCATCTCTCTGACCTTCACTGTCATCTGCATTTTCCTCGTCATCGTCAGGTGATGCCGTGGCTTGGCCTTCCCCTTGAGACCTATCAGCAAGAGCCCGTCGGGTAACCTGGGGAACACAAACAAACAACTCATTGTTTTCTATTTGCACTTCAGTGTTGCAGTGATAAAAAAAACGCAGCRTTTTACCTTCTTATGTTGCTGGAGCAGGTTGTCCAAGTTGTGTCGTCTCTTGTAGTTGAAATAAAAGTTCTTGCACTGCGCCTCACTTTTGGTGCCCACCATTTTGGCGATGGCCGTCCAGTTTCGGCCGTGCTCAACGAGCCCTGGCAAAAACAAAAACAAATCGATCGGAAGTACTTAGTTCAATGCGTTTAACGAGGATGGAGTAAAAGCTTCCAGAAACTTAAACTGAAATAGTCATAGCAGGACTATAAAACTTTCTAAAGTTGTGGTTTTCTGCTGCTCCTCCTCGTCCTTATTTTTGGTGCATTGATCTGTGCTGATGAGCTTCCTAAACTTTAGAAACTTCTGTGAGCTTGGAGGACGGCCATTTACCTTTGACTTCAGGGTGTCTCTTATTGAAAATCTGTCCTTCCATCTCTGCCAGCTCCGCTTGGATGAAGGATGCTGGCAGCTCAACAAATTATCACTGAGCTAAACACAAATCCCCATCAGTGTTCCAGCTGAAAGCACTGATTGAGTCTCATTTAGTTCTACTCTAGGAGATAATTTTATATCAAAGACAACATTATGCAGACTTAAAACTTCAAATTTTACACTTTTGATTTTGCTAACAATTAATTAATTAACAAATAAATGAGCAGACACTGCAAAATGTAAAAGCTAATATACACTAAAAATTAAGATGCAAGTGTTATTCCTATTACAATGGCAACTATACATATATGGTGACTATGAGAATCAATGAAAGCAGAAAGCTAGGTTGAACATGTGTACATTTACACACAGAACATGTGTACATTTACACACAAACTACTAAAACCTGAACTGTATTTTATTTTGAAGGCATGAATTTCAGTCTGCAGAGGCAGAACCAAGGCTTGTATGCATTATTGTTGTATGACAACAATTAATGCAGATCAACAAGTTACAGCTAAGAGGGGAAACTGAACAAAGTGCTGCATGTGAGGGAAGCATAAAAGTGATTTCTGAAGCACATGACTGGGCTCTTTTAGCTCCACTTATCTACAGACATATGCTGAATGCTTGAGAAGATGAGGGCAACATGATTTTTTTGTATAAGTGGAAAAAATCTTCGTTAATCTTTTCATGTGCCGCTGGAATTTTGAAGCTAAGCTTTATAGCATTATTATAAAGTGAAGATTGGATGAGGGCACACATTTGACAAATGATTTTAGCAGAACAAGAACCGCAAGTAAACAATTTAGAAGGCAAAATTAGTTGTGTCTCTTAAGATGCGTTCAAATGAGAACAAAATTATAAGTGTCATCATTTGTTGTTCTTTGAATTGTCTTATCAGATCGTTTCTGAGAAACACACGAAGCAGCAAAGCCAAGAGGGTGGAAATAAACTGGGTTTCTGATTTCTTTGGATTTCTGACATCTCAGTTGGGGAGGATTGTTTTTCTTTTTTGGTTTGTAAAGATTTAAATGCACAGTAATTCCTGTGTGCATGTAAGAAAATAAGAGAATAAAGCAACATTTAAAAAGGCTTA
Source organism: Austrofundulus limnaeus (assembly GCF_001266775.1). Classification (NCBI taxonomy): domain Eukaryota; kingdom Metazoa; phylum Chordata; class Actinopteri; order Cyprinodontiformes; family Rivulidae; genus Austrofundulus; species Austrofundulus limnaeus. The sequence continues at coordinate 297,619 of NW_013952627.1, forward strand.
AAAAAAAGTGAGAGGTGGACTAAATCGTAAAAAGCAGAGAGGCTTGTGCAGCTTAGTGAGAAGCAGAAGCAAATGAGCAACAAAGAGAGAGAAAAATATCAAATCTTACCTTTTTTGGCAACCTCCATCTCTTCCTCGGTCCAGCGAGAAGTTTCCCCGGTTTCACAGGCTAAATCACGAAAAGAGGAGACACAGCCCCATCAGCACAGACAGAAACGAAGAGGGAAAAAAGACAAAAAGTAGAGGGAGAGAGAGAGAGCGCGCAGAGCAATCTTTTCTTCAGCCATCTTCTTCTCATGACCAATAATCTAATAATCTGTTTACATTCAGCACTGCCGAGACCTGCTCCCTCACGCACACTCTCACTCGCCTCTTCTTTCTTTTCCTCTCTCTCTCTCCTCCAACCTCTCCGTCTTTCCTGTTCCCCACAGCCCCAGAGCAAGCCCTCCCCCCCGCCCTCCAGCTCCTCTCTAATCCACGAGGGGAGGGCCCAGGTCAGCTGACGCAGCGTCAGACGGCAGGGGAGCTGGCAGACGTTGGCCTCCCTCTTTGGGAAATGGCCTTGGATGGAGACAAATGGGCAGATAGAGCAGCCGGCACAAAACCCTCCCACCACTTACACTGTGACACTGCACATCTGACACACACACACACACACACACACACGCACGCACGCACACACACCTCCTTTCCTCTTCTTGGCTACACAGCTCACCACCCCCCCTTTGGTGAAATTCACAGAAGTGAACGGTTAGTGCAGAGAGAAACGAATGAACTCTAGCCCACTCTCTTCCATGGCTCCCACTGAGACTGTGTAAACATTTGGACTAATATAGCTGCAGATGTACCCTTGACATTAGGAGGACATTTCTCCCCTCCCCCCCAGCCACCTTGAAGACGAAGACGCTTGTTCTTATTGTTTAGACGGCGCCTAACAAAGCTCCCATCAGCTCCACGGTGTTTTACATTAAGCTCAACAAACATCTTTCTCTTCGGCAGGATGAATGATCCTCCCCGGCACGTTAGGCGCCTCCAGGGTGGTCAGTGATACGTGTGAAATAAGAGCAGACCACCTACAACGAGACATAAACACATCAACYATCGACTGTTAACTCCCACTGCATCCGCAGCTTGTTTAGCTTCCCTGGCACCGCTTCAACCAGCCAACACTGGGTGCTGTTGGACCTCAGGAGACCAGTTCAGAGTCCTTATAACCATTTGAGGTAGTTYGCCTTTATTGTTGTTCTTACACCAGTGGTACTGTGGTGTCTCATTTTGTGAGCTCAAACGGGTTCAAGTATGGGGGTGTGATTGATCAACACATAAAACTACACTGATGAGCTGAGTGACACTTCAACACTAATAAAACTGAAATAATGTTGTTGAGTAGGTATCTAACTGTATAACTGTATCATACAAGTTTTGGCTTTCTACAACTCCTGATTGTTTGTATGTCACTAAAAAAAATAAACCAAAGGCCCACAATGCATGGCTCCAACCGCAGAGTTCTTCATGGTTGTTGGTATTAATTAAAGTTATGTGGCTACGCTGTTCATAGATCGAGTGTTGCACTACCACAGTGGAGGTGTGGAAGAAACATGCAGGCCCTTGAAGTCTCAGGCAGTCTTTCAGGCGTGGGAATCTTTAGGCACCTCACAATTCAGTTGGAATATAACTCTGAGGACTTTGAWGTGATAATAAAACTATTGATGTCTTTTAATTATCTTAAAACTTAAATGACTCTGGCTTATTGTACATAAATAAACACTAATTCTTTTTTTGGCATCCTTCAGAAGGYGACATATGACCTATTAAGGTCAAAGGATTTTCCTTGATAGTTTTTTTTTTCAATTTGGGCACAACTCCTACATTGGTTTTACGACACCTGGTATTCCCAAGCGGTCTCCCATCCAAGTACTAACCAGGCCCAACCCTGCTCAGTTTCCAGAATCAGACGAGATCTGGCGTGTTCAGGGTGGTATTATTAATGGTTATTTATCATTTTTGGCTAAATTTCACAATTAATCATAATATTTTTATGCAAATATTGCACAACCCTAGATCTATTTATTGTTTTTATGCTGGATTCCCTCCCTTACACATCCCACATKTGTGGAGCAGGGGGCTGCCATCTTGGCTTGCCATCACCTGGGAAAGCAGCTTACTTGAGTGCTGCTTGCTCAAGATACACTGAAAACACCACAGAGAAGCTAATATGATTAGTGTTGTGTTTATCCCAGGAAATTTAAACACAAATCCAACAGTTCATGTTATGGTAACTAGAACAGTTATTTACAGATATAAATTCTTCAGATTCAGTGAAGTAAAGATGAAAAAGACATGAAAAAGTCAGTTTTAATGCTAAATATTTTATCTACAAGTAGTTGCCGTAGCACTACTAGGAGGAATGGCACCGTACAGAACCTGCACTGATGATTCCCCTTGTTGTACAGGTGCTGGTCATAAAATTAGAATATCATGAAAAAGTAGATTTATTTCAGTAATTCCATTTAAAAAGTGAAACTTGTATATTATATTCATACATTACATACAAACTCATATATTTCAAATGTTTATTTCGTTTAATT
>NW_013952627.1:301733-308272 GCF_001266775.1 Austrofundulus limnaeus
TGTGTGTGTGTGTGTGTGTGTGTGTGTGTGTGTGTGTGTGTGTGTGTGTGTGTGTGTGTGTGAGACAAGGCGTCTCTGCATAGTAAAGCCCGCCTCGGCCTGTCCCTGCTCCACTCGGAGAACTGGTTGTGTTTGCATTGAGCAGAGAGCTGCCTCGATGTGGGCAGGATCATAACATTAAACACATGCAAATCTTATTTTGTTTTATTTGTGAAAAAACAATAAACTACACCAAACCTGAAGGAAAAGTACTGAATATTGAACTGGAGCATCCAGCAGTGACACGCTTAAGACGAGAGGGCAGGATGACAGAGAATGGTAAGCTAATGCTAGCTTTTTGTTAGCTTGATGTTGTTGTGTTTTGGTGTAGACTTTGTTTGTCCAAGAAGTGTATGACGCATTGTTTAATGAAACATTCATAAAACTTCATAAAATGTCTGGATAGCTTGCAAAACAGGAGCTGCTTAGTTGGAGTGACTGACTTGGAGAATAAAAGTGGAAGTAACAAKCAGTGAAATGTTTGCAGAGATCTTCTCTATAGCTTGCCTAAGCTATATTCTCAGTTATTTCTGTCAGCTCCTGACAGAAAAAAAATATTTGTGTGCATGAATAAAAGTATATATTAAACATTTTACAGCAATCTGAGCAGATTTACCTTTATTAGCATCAACTGAAGCTACTGGAGTCAGAGGTTTTGCAGGCTCCTTCATGGCCTTCTGGGCATGCTCAGATTTGGGGAGCTGTGACGTGTCTGGCAGGGCGGGCTCCRTGGTGGGAGGGGGCGCGTCCTCGGCTGAAACGGACGCAGTCTCATTGGCCATGGAGCGYGTGATGACTCTTCGATTACGGCGGCCCTGGCTGTTGGCAGTCTTCCTGCCACGCGGCGTGCTTTGCTCCTTTCCGTCCTCGTCCTCCCCGCCGTCACACTTGTCTTTCTCCTTGCCAATCTCCCTGTGGTTTTGGACGGAGGGGAAAACACAGCTTTTAGCTGCTGCTACAGCAAATATCTATTCCCCGATGATGCAGCAGTAAGAGGCTGTCCTTGTTTTCTGCTCTTTTTTCCAACTYACTCAAAACAAGAAAAGCATATTAGCGATGGCTTGTGCTCAGTCTGGACAGACATAACAAGTTTGCAAATTGTTGACTTGCTAAGYGACATTATTGATGTCACTTAGGGAACTCGTTTGCTTTTTTATTATTTTTTGGAGGTCAACGCATAAATTTCAGCTATTTCTTCAATAAAGCTTTTGTAATTCAAACTTATTTCTTAAAATATTTTAAAAAAATAACAAAAAAAATCTTCACAAGTAGTCAGTACTACTCGTAAAGCCATCTCTGATCCTGTAACCCTGGGGTCATCAACAAGGATCAGAGGCCAGGAGTTTTCTAAGCAGGCAGTTCTGGAGTCAACCTTTAATTAGTTAGCCATGCTTTTGCTAACTCTGTGCTGTCTGTTTCATTTWTTTCTGCTGCCATAAACAATTACATTTGTCGGAGATTCAACTCGTTATACAACTTCTTTTTGAATAAAATGTTCTGTTTGTAATTTTACATGTTATTTATTGTRCATGATTATTAAATAAAGAGAAAATGTTTTTTATGACACGGCTCTAGAATAAGTTTTTGCACTGGTGCACCTAACCTTWTTCCTTAGGTGCACCAGCACAAGAGTTAGGTGCATCTAAATTTGCAAACGCATTGCATTTAACATCGAAGTTTCACAGATTCAGCATGTAATTTTACTGATTGCTCCGATTCTACGGATCGGGTCCATTGTCACAGATGCTTGAACTAGAATTTTTTTATATATATATTGGGACAAATGCCAATATTATATCGGATCGGTCCATCTCTAGTCATTAACCATGTTTGAGCTTGGCTACAACTGACTCGTGTATCAAACTGTGTGTAATTTATTAATTTGATACTTGGCAGGCAAAATATGACCTATAGGCCGCCAACTAAAGATTACTGCTCTAATTTAACCAATTAGACTTTGAGTCTAGTGACTAATAATTAGACAACAGATTAACTTAACTAATTATGCAAGTGGCTAAATTCACCATTATCATCATCATCAGACAATATTGGGCAAATCTTATAAGAAACCAAGCTAAGGAGATGGTACAGAGCTAACTTGATTAAACACAGTTAAAGTTGTCTTTTACATTTGTCCGTTCATTTTCTGGCTCAAGAGTTCAAACTCTTATAAAAGGACAGTGATCAGATTACACTCTGACCACAGAGAGCAGGGAGCTTAACCTGCAGGGTGACATCAGGCCAAAATGCAAACAGAACTCACCTCGAGTCCTCCTTTTCATCTTTCTCGTCCTCCTCCTTCTTTTCTTCGTCCTCGTTTTTCTCGGCCTTCTCCAATTTCTCCTCTTCGTTTTTGTCTTCTGACTTGTCTTCTTGTAAGAGACGTGTTGTTTGCTGAAGAGGAAACACAAAAGGTGGAAAAAACATTAGAAAACCAAACAAAAAAGATTTTAAAATATCAGTGAGCAGGTTACGTCTTGGTAGCTTTAAGTTAGCGTACATCCAAAACAACAAGCGATGCAACTTCTTTACCTATTTTTGTTTTTTGCTGAAATATAATTAAAGAATTGATGGTTTTTCATTCATCCTGATATAGCTCTGTAGATATGTTCCAATATATTCTGAGATTATATGTCATCCAGCTTTTAAACACCTCTACTACCTAATATTATGTCTATGAGTCTGATTGGATCATTTCAGTGTTTCACCTGCCAATATGACAGAAAAATGCTCAAAATAAAAATAAAAATAAATTTTAATTTAGTAATGACACCTATGGTGAACCTTACAATAAATATTGTTGGCTAGCTCTAAGGAGGATTAAATGTATACATTTCTCAGTCTCAGTAAAATCACTTCCTTTAGAGCAATTTAAGAGAGAAGTATAATTTTAAATGAATTTTAAGAAGTAAACAGAGAGAGGCTAAGGAGTAAGCAACATCGAGGCTGGCGTGGTCCACCACAGAAAGCGTCCTCCCGACTGTTTCATGAAAGCGCTGCGCTGGAACAAGCCCCGCTATGCCAAGCCAAACATCCCATGCTGGTACCAGATGGGGCCCAGGAATGTGCTTTACTCAATGGTTAAAGGCGGGAGGAGATGAAACGAGGAGAAGACAAGACAGATAGGGGAACAAACTGACACAAACACATAAAAAAACGGGATGTGGCTGCATGTCTACAACAACATGAAGTGTTTGTCTCATTCTGTAGTTCAGTCTGCAGGATGTGGCTCTCAGAAAGGAGCTGAAGAATCATTTACTTCACATTTAAGCCTATTTATAAGAATTAGAAGGTTTTATTTCTAATTCACATGGACATATCCAGAGAACCACTAAAATAATTATCCTGTTGGAACAAAAACATTATGAAAGCAAACTATCATCAGATAACAGAGGCTTCAGCTGCACCTATAAGACTAACCGTTTTCTCTTATTCATATAACTCAATGCATCAAACACAAGAAAAAGGATAAAAATGAACTTTTAATGCTCGCCATCAAAGGTGAAAGAGCAATAATGTTTGAGCTTATGTTCGTTTGTAGTTTGAAAAAAATGGATTTTAAAGAAACTTTCAGAACATAATCGCTGAATGTTTGACTGCAACTAAATAAAGTTGAGAGTCAACACAAATCAAGATGGTTGCCGCATCTAAGCAAACTTAGCTGACATGAAAAATAGCCAAAACAATGCAATACTGAAGCCCCGATTATTATATTCTTTAAGGTTACCTGGGAATCGTGTAAAAATGTGAATATTGGATGCAGTCCAGAAAAAGCCTACGTGGCATTAATGCAGTCAGAACCAAACAAAAACACACAAGAGCTAAACAGTTAGCAGCTACATGCCATGCAGTACCACAAAGTAACCTCTGGGTGGAGCGTGGGCACAGGGCATGTTCCACGTACTTTACTGTGTTTTTTTTATACGGAACTGAATTTACGTTAATGTTTATGCTACAAAATTTGCAAATCATATTGTTCTTAATAATTTAGCTCGAAAACTTACAAAAAAAGCATGAGAGAAAAAAACATGTACTGTAAAAGTATGTCTGCAAAATTACGGGGATTACCACAAACTTCTACTAGCTGGGAAAAAACAAGTCTGAGTCTACAAACTGTGGAACACAACTTTGCAGAGCTTCAAAGCATCTGTTGAAAAAAAGAATTGCATTGCTTATTAAAATAAACTTTGTCTGCTAGGAAAATATCCCCTGAACCACTAGATGAATTATAATGCAAACTTCAGAAAGTAATCATTGGGCAAACATCCACAATTCTTTGTGCAACATTATGAAGGTGCGGTCCTAAAATACTAAAGAACCCTTTTCTTAGAATAATCCTGTTGGACTACATTTAAAGGAAGTAAATGCTAAAAAATAAATAAAAAAAGAATATCCCTCTCATGCTACTCCCTATCCTTATCAGTCTGCAAACCAAGTCTTAAGCCTTGTACATATTTCATTTAATTTCTTGGTAATTTGTTTATTTGGTTAAGGAGAACAGCCAGTTTCTGTAGAGTTGTTCTCCACCATACATGTCCTTCAGTGGGATGCTGTTCTGGCCGGGGCAGGGAGCGCTCATGTTTGCTTTGGAGTGCGTCAGATCCAGAGAGCCGCTGCATTCCTACATCTTCTCCCACAAGGCGTAAAGAGCCTCCACAGAGATGTTCTCCGAAAGTCAATGAAGCCCTCTGTGGTCCCTCTCTGTTTTTAAAACCAACTTCTAGCCTGACCGGTCTTTTAAAGAGTTTTAATTTCTGCCCTCTTTCGCTGATTCACAAGTTCTGTTTGAGTTAGGAAATGACAGAACCACAAGTCAATCTTTCATTTCCTACCATACAATTTAAGATACCAGGAAATAAAATTTCTAACTACAAGTATTTCTACTGCAGGAACAGGAAATAAATGAATTTATTACGATCAAGTGTCACTTCTATTCTAGCAGGGTTTTGTTTTTAATTGCAAAAATCATGCAAATATTCAAAAAGTAAATTCATAAAAAATATTTTTTTAAAAAGTTACACAAAAGGCCATGTGCAGCTGATGACTAAGTGGAACAATTTACTGTCAGAAATGGCTGAGCATGATAAAAAACTGCTGTTACTATGGTAGCTGAGGGCTCTGCACTGAGAAACTATAAATCAGTGAGAACTGTCAGCAAATGAGAAAGAGGCTCACGATTAACACTTTGAATCTCTCTGCTTCCTAAAGGAATCCTTAAAGACAAAGAGTAAACTAAAACCTGATATTAACAGTGACAGGGATTAAACTCTTAGCTGGGTCTAAAGCAGTGCTCTTAGTTTGTATGCTGTTTCCTCACCAAGTCTCTTTTTTATTAGTTAGTTTTCAATTATTAACAATGTATGCCTCATGTCTCGTCAGCTTTCTTAAAACCCATTTCAACTTCTGAAAATAATGTGCTACAATGTGTATAAGTCTCATTAACGTGTGCATATAACACATTGCAAGGATGAAAATTTAAGTGCATAAGCAGATCCCTGTATGCCCTGTAACTACGTTCCTTTAGTCTGCATGCTATTCTTTAAACGTGCGAAACACAAAGCAGAATGAATCTTGGCACCAATAACTAAGTTTGAAACTCTGCTTTAATAATTAAACCCAACACCCACATCACACAGCCCCATTAGAGAGTCCTTGTAGGTGTTGTTGCTGTTGTTTTCAAGTTTCAGAACACAAGTGGTGTAGCTGCGCTGACTATTGGCCAAGCGTTGAGAAATCACAGTGACTGGTGTTGCAAAAGCAAACATGTATTAGGTCTGTAGCTCCATAGTTGGACTTAAGGTCCTTATAATCCTCAGAGTCCATATAACTTATTCAAAAATACCTATTGCTAATTTAAACGGTTCTCTTTGATGTGCTGACCATTTCTTCTCGGTCATTACTTCACTTGGTGGCACAGAGGTGTGCCAGTAGGTTGACTGCGACTAACCCATGCCGTGGGTTGGTCACCATGCTGAAATTATACATGTCAACCCCTTAGGCTCTGAAGCCTAGAGACCGGCAGGCGGATTGGTGCTGCKTCTGCAGTGATGCGGGCGCTGTACCGGTCTGTCGTAGTGAAGCGGGAGCTGAGCCAGAAGGCAAAGCTCTCAGTTTACTGGTCGGTCTACGTTCCTACCCTCATCTATGGTCACGAACTTTGGAAAGGGTGATCTGAACTAGCAGCACTCCGACATCTTGGTACTATTGTTCATCTACTTGAGCAAGTGCAGAAGAAGTACTGACTGCAGCCATCTGTATTGCGCATGTGGGATTTCACACTGATGCTGGTTGTTTCCAAAAACGTCCGTTTCAGTGTCAGAGAAAACATCCGCTCTTGTTGTGTACATAAACGGCTGAAGTGCAACAAAAATGCTAAAGTTTTACTCTAAAATGTTGTATAAACAAAGCCTGCAATGTCTTCTGGCTGTTTCAATGTGAATAATACGTGTAAAATCAAACAGATTGTTTGTGAATTGCACCTATTCCACCCCCCCCCAACC
>NW_013952627.1:308337-316498 GCF_001266775.1 Austrofundulus limnaeus
CCCCCATTTTGCATGTATACAGTCTCATAGGGCAATCTTATGAATTTTAATTTTCAAAAACTTTGCTACAAATTTATTGAAGTCTCAAGCCTGGATTATACTTCAATAAGACGTGAGACAGCGGGTTGCTGATTGCACAATTTCAGCGCGTTTTTTTCCTGACCGAGTATAAACAGGCTGAAGACGTGGTGGTCCATAAATGATCATAAATTCTCCCTCTGCCCTCCCACAGCTAATATAAAGTTTATAAAGTACAATAACGATGGCTGGATAGTGTTTTTTCCACTCAACATCAGTGTTAAGTTGAGTGAAGTAGAGCCGGTTTATTTATTTATTTTAAAACGGTGGACGAAAAAAAAAAGACGCGACCAGCTGTGCGCTCACGTTCATCCTTGGGACCTGGATCTAACCAGCTGCTCTTTGAGCTCTTTTTAAAACTGGCTTCAGACAAAAAATATAATTTTGAACAAAGTAATACTCAGAAGAAATTGAGTTGCTCGAGGTCCTGTTCTGGTCCAACTCCTCGGCGCTGCCACAGCTGAGGACCACTGGCCCTCTGCGGTGCTCCTGATGAGCAAACACACCCACAAATTTTGGACCTATCACTGAGAGCTGCAATGTGGAGGGTGCTGAAAAGTTCTGCCAGCAGGTTGTGACAAAAGGGGGGGCAGAGTCAACACTGAAAACATGGGGATGTAATCTGAGCCGATTTCAGCAGTTCAGAGGGAGTATGAAGTAGGCTTAAGGAAATAAGTTTGCCACCTTCTTGTCGTCCCTTCCTGCTCTTCTGCCGCTGCAGACACTGTTATCTCTGCCCCACGTCTCTCCCCATGGCCGACAGTCTGTTTGTCCCCTACATCATCCCCATTGTATTATGTGAGCGCGACATGGATTTTTGTGAAAATATTTGGATTTCTGAGGGTTAGTAAACAGGTGAATGTCCTAAGGGGTTGTCCGTCCGTCCGTTTTCTGCCGCTTATCCGGGATCGGGTCGCGGGGGCAGCAGCCTAAGCAGAGAGACCCAGACTTCCCTCTCCCCAGCCACTTGGGCCAGCTCCTCTGGAGGAATCCCAAGGCGTTCCCAGGCCAGCTGAGAAACATAGTCCCTCCAGTGTGTCCTGGGTCTTCCTCTGGGCCTCCTCCCAGTGGGACATGCCCGAAACACCTCACCAGAGAGGTGTCCATGTGGCATCCTTACCAGATGCCTGAGCCACCTCAACTGGCTCCTCTCGACGTGGAGGAGCAGCGGCTCTTCTCTGAGTCCCTCCCGGATGACCGAGCTTCTCACACTATCTCTAAAGGAGAGCCCAGACACCCTGYGAAGGAACTCATTTTGGCCGCTTGTATCYGTGATCTCGTTCTTTCGGTCACTACCCAACATGTAGGAGYAACTCAACCTCAACAGCAGTCCTAAYAAACCATTTATCCACTATTTTGGATGAAACTGTTTTCATGCTCAAGACTGAAGCATCTGCAGAGGATTCAATCAACATCAGAAACGTTTCCAGAGATTGTTTACATGTAAACAGGGCCTCAGTCCTGACTTGAAGTGTCTTGTGAAAGAGGCTACAGTTTTAAGGATTGAGAACCGCCCCGGTACCAGCAGTATTAAAAACAAAAGAATCCAACTACTCCCAATTGATTGGAAGGAGTAAGAACTGGTCCCCTGCTGTCCCAAAGCACTTACAACAGTAGAGTCCACCCCTTGATGAGTCAGCCTGCTTTAGCAGCTAGGGGGGATTCATATTACGCAAGCAGCCTAAACATCACGACTGACTGTAAATAAGCAAACACTACCACAGCTTATTAATAAAACAAACACCGACAGGCTGAGGATCTCAATTTATTGCAGAAAACTTGAAGKCAGAACTTAATTTAAGCTACAAAAGCCTGACACAYGCTTTTATGAATAAGACATTAGGGGGCGTGGCCTGTACTGGCCTSTACAGCAGTATTTACAAACTCATGGTCGCTGTTGTCTTTTATGTCCTCATAAATTCAGCAAAGTTGTCTTTATATCAAAGGCATTCCCATTAAGTTTTAAACAGAACAACTCTGATTGAGGCATATTTTTAAAAGTGTAACATAAAGGGWAATTTCCGTGTTTTCTTATTTCACACTTGTGAGTAACACCCAGCCAACAACATAAACACAAGCTTAAGACTGCAAAGGCTTGACTTCAGTGTTTAAAAAAAACTCTGCCTGCACATGTCCTAGAAAACAAACCTTAAAATAGCTTCATTTGACTGCCTACAAGCTCAAATGAACATGCAGGCAAAGAAGCCAAGTCGCTGAGCAACAGAGGGCAAAGTCGCAAACTAAACCCAGAAGAGTGTGGTTTTTAAATAAAAAGTAAAAAACTCTGCTCTCAAAGTTAGTGACATACCTGCACACTCATTTGCTGGTCATAAAACCCCCTTTCCTTTGCTGCGAGTCAAAGCTAACTTGTGCTGCAAATGTGAGTTTAGCCTCCAGTGCCTCCATAGTGCTGGTAACGGTAGCGGTAGGGGGGCAGGACAGCGCCACAGCAGAGCTCCTTAGAAGGGCTGCCGGGCCGCAGCACGGTCGCCGCACATATTCCAGGAAAGCGTGTCATCGGGCCGCTTAAGCCCAAAGAATTGTCCGTCTCACATGCACGCACTAATCTATGCAGGGTCACTCAAGGTAATCCCCGCTGAGCACTCCTCTTTGATTGGCACTCACAACAGCACAGTGAGTTTTTGGGCCTGTCAGATGGCCGGGCTGTACCAACGCAGATTTTTAAGCGGGTGGATTTTTCTCTCTCTCCCTCTTTCTGTTTGAAGAAATAAATAAATATAAAAATGAGCACACAATCAGCAGAGAGGCTGCCAGCGCTGACTCTGTCTCACTCAGGGTTTTTTTTTTCCACTCAGTTTCACTCACTTGCCCTACATTCCAGCTCTCTCACTGTTGCTCACTCAGTCTTTTTCCTTCCCACTCCAATGACTCACTCTGCTCACTCAAACATCAGTGGTTAAGGAACACCAAACACTGGGAAATCCACTAAACACTGATGCGCATTTCTTTAAACATCAATTAAAAACCATCGTACTCTAGTGTGTCATGACTAAAACTTTGAGAATACAAAAATACTMTATTTTGTTCAAAACAAAACAACAAAAATTCAATGTACGATTATGTGTAATGCAAAACTAAGGGTAGGGATGTCCCGATACACTTTTTCACTTAAGATACGATACCGATATTACAACTTTGAGAATTGTCCGATACCGATATTGACCCGTTACCATAAAGTACAAGTCACACGCTTTTACCTATTTTGTAATGTAAAATCTTAGAAAAGTCTTGATCAGGTCAAACAGTGAAAAAGAGTAGGTATGAGAAAAACTGACCCATTTATTTTTAACCAATGGATCACATACATTTTAAACTGAAGAACATTCTACAATTTAATAAAATTAATAAAATTAATTAGAAGACCCTGAAAAAGAAAACATAATAAAAACAAAATGTTCTTTTAAAGTATAAAATAACAATTCAAAATCACTTCGGTTATTGTTTTACTACCTGTCAGCCTGGTGCTGCTTTATGGTGGAAAAAACTGAAGGTGGGGACAAAACAAAAGCCCACATTATTGTCTGTTCAAAGTTAAGAGTCCACAGCTCCAGTTTTACTGACTGTAACCAAAACAACGTGATCATTGCACTTAATCTTCACTCAAACAAGTGTGTAAACAGATTAAACATCACTCTAATAACAAGAGCAAAAAATAAATAGTAAGAATTAGTCAGTTATTTAAATTGATAGCTACCTTTCTTACTGCTGCATTTTCTGAGCATCATGTGGAGATCAGCCTCTCGCTCCTGCAGGGAGCAGTTTTTATCACTGCTCTCGTCATGTCGCGCTCATACTTTAAAACAAAAGCTGCGCTCTCCTTTCTTCTGTCCATCAAAAGCTAATCCACGGGATGTCAAAACTAAGCGTGCTGTCCTCGCTTCTGCCAGCTTAGAACCACCGACTGAGAGAGGAGGTTCCAAAACAGCGCGGCTGTGTGCGGTCACTGGACCGAGGCTGAACGAACCGAGCCGAACCGCAAAGCTGCTGCCAGGGTGGAGAGTAGTTGTCGCTCCGGTTTAAAACGTTCACGGTTCTGTTCCCCCTCGGAAAACTTGTGCGTGACAACTTTGCACTTAGCTTAGAAACTCTGTTTCTGATGAAAACAGAAAGTTCTGCCGACATTCTTGCTAACTTGTTAGCGCAGCATGCTGTTGTGATCATGTGAGCGCTACATGCTGGATCCAAGCACTGCTGGATAGAAACACTGGAGCGGAGTCAGTGAACTGCTGGATTGAACTGCTTATATCGGACATTTTTTATGCAGGCCGATAAAATCCGATACTCATTTTTTGGCCGATATCGGACAGATATCCGATATCAATATCGGATCAAGACACCCCTAACTAAGGGCAGTGTAATGGTTCATGAAATAATGTTCACATGGGCCAATATGAAATTTTAGAGATTAGGGTTATTTTAAGAGGAAAGAAATCCACTCGACACTGCTTCAACTTGAAGGAATGCAAATTATCAGAAGGTTTAAACGGACATCATCATGGTTGACAAATGATTGAGCTAAAGCTGTTTTGGTTAAATCTCAAAATCAAATGTGTGTACAATCTAATGTTTAATTTTTAATCAATGTTATTGTTTTTATGCCTGCTTTTAAGGCCCAGTTATAGTCAAACTTCAGAGTGCCGTGCAGGTTTCTGCTGACGGCGGGACAACCTGAGCAAGAGTCGTAGGCGTTTAYAMGTGACGCCTACGTTGGTGCAGTWTTCTCTGAAAGGACATGTGGCAGTACATGTCRTAACTCTTGGCAATTTTGTAAAACAGAGAACAAATGCTTGACAGACAAACAAACTATCTGAATGGCACAGAGTGCACGCCAAGTTGCAAAACTTGAGAGATGAGTGACCCAGTGCCACAGGCAGCCATGCCCAAGCCATCACACTGTCTGCTGTGTTTTACAGATGATGTGGTGCTTTGGATCATGAGCTGTACCACACCTTCACCAGACTTTTCTCTTTCCATCATTCTGGTAGAAGTTGATCTTGGTTTCATCTGTCCAAAGAATGTTCTTCCAGAACTCTGCTGGCTTTTTAGATGTTTTTTAGCCAAGTCCAGTCTARCCTTTATATTCTTGATGCTTATGAGTGGCTTGCAGAGTGCAGTGAACCCTCTGTATTTACCTCCATGCAGTCTTCTCTTTATGGTAGATTTGGATATTGATACTTCTACCTCCTGGAGAGTGTTGTTCTCTTGGTTGGCTGTTCTGAAGGGGTTTCTCTTCACCATGGAGATTATTCTGTGATTATCCACCACTATCTTCCGTGGGCACCCAGGTCTTTTTGCATTGCTGAGTTCACCAGTGCTTTCTTTCTTTCTCAGGATGTACCAAACTGCCACTCCTAATATTGTAGCATTTTCTCAGATGGGTTTTTTTCTGTTTTGGCAGCTTAAGGATGGCTTGTTTCACCTGCATGGAGAGCTCCTTTGACCGCATGTTTACTTCACAGCAAAATCTTCCAAATGCAACAAGAACACCTCAAATTAACTCCTGGTCTTTTATCTGCTTAATTGAGAATGACATAACGAAGGAACTGCCCACACCTGTCCATGAAATGGCCTTGGAGTCAACTGTCCAATTACAGGGTGGGAACATGTTAAGGAGATGAACTCCTAAACCCTTCATCCAATTTTAATTTGGATACCTTGAAATGAAAGCTGAATGTCTGGACTTTATGTCCATGTACATTATATAACTATAACTTGAATATATTTCAGTAAGCAGGTAAAAAAAATAAAAACTTTTGTCATTGTCTAAAGAGATACGGACTAACTGTATTATTGTAGAATCACATCACATTTCTGAGAACCACATTTTTTATTCTCGTAAATTCCCTTTCTGTCATCATGACACAAGCCTTTCTGTGTGCTTAGCATCTCAAACACTATCAGATCAAGACCAGCATTCAGGACAGTACAGATCTATCTGATAAACYGCATATTTTACTGCAGAGTGTGAACACACTGTAGCCGAAAATATAAAACTCTACGATTTACTGCAGTCTAATCATGACATTGCACAGCKATTATAAGTTTCTGACAATCTGCCCTACCTCTGTAAGTCTGTGTATCTAGTGACCAAATCAGTCGTGCAGGTTTGTAWTTATTATACAACTCAAGCAATTGTAAAATGTTAACATAAAGAGGTTGTTTTAACGGGTAAACACACAACTAGCATTACGGTCCCTGAACGCCAAGCACTGTACATTTAAAAAAATACAACCAGATAATATTTACTAAACCGGATGATCTAGTCTCATTTGAATCCAGTTACTCAGAAATCTAATACAAACATTGATGATCGTCTCTTGAAGGCCTTGTCATTTCCCATAAATCCTTACACACTTGAATTTTTTCAATACAAAGTAGGAAGAAGTACCTAAGTATTGTGGGTATTTGTTTATAATGTGGGAAAGTGGTTTACAATTTGTACTCTATACGCATGTTAAAATTTCTAGGCCCAGATTTACACAAATATAAAATATTTGGTTCAAGCTGGATTTGTAAATGATGGGTGGAGTAAACATACTCTGTCCTTCGCAGAGCAAGTTTAGGAGAATTAGCAAATGCACAGAAGCCACAGCAACAATGCACAATCGTG
This sequence comes from Austrofundulus limnaeus, assembly GCF_001266775.1. NCBI lineage: Eukaryota > Metazoa > Chordata > Actinopteri > Cyprinodontiformes > Rivulidae > Austrofundulus > Austrofundulus limnaeus. The sequence goes on from NW_013952627.1 coordinate 315,047, forward strand.
TCATTTGTGTTAGAAAACTGTACATGTGAGACAGGACACAAAGAAACATCTGACAAACTCAGCCTTTGCAACAATATCAACTCACAGCGAACAGACGGTTTGAGTTACAAACTTCATGCATATTATTGTTCTTCTAAGAAGTCTGGTCACCTCAGCTTTCAAGGAAAACACCATCAGAGTACTGTTCTTCTAAAGCCAAACTCCAACTGAGTTTGTCATTTGTTCACTGAACATTTTACTCATTACAGAAGGTTCATTCTTATCATTTCAATTAGAATTGCAGCCAGAGCACCCAATACTGTTAAATAAACAAGCAACACACTGCGAACAAACACACTGCATGTACACAAGTCTTAGGTTTACCTGGTTCCTTCCTTTTCTTCTTCGCCTGACCAACGTCTTGTAGTTCTGGTTCTTTTTGGTCAAGTAGTAGAAGAGGACGCAATCGGAAACACACTGAAAARAAKAAATTAAAACATGTAAGYATTTGTAAATACATCAAGAGCTTTATTTAGACATTTAATTCACAAGTGATGTTATGGATTCTCAGTTTTCTCATCTTTAATAAGCAACTCTAGCGTATCAGAACAGAATAAGGTGCTCTAAAATGTTTTATTAAAGCTTAAATAAACACTACTGAATATAATAACCTGCCTTGAGTCTGGATTAACTCATCACTGAAACAACAAAAATAGTCATCATGTCAGGACAAGCCACAGTTTACCTTTCTTTCAAGATAAGAAGCAATCAAGCCAAAGTTTTTGGGGTGTTGTATGAACCTGAAAAGCAAAAGAGCAGAAATAAAATATATTTTCCTCTGAACAAGGCAGCTTTAAAAAACATCTCTGCCCTACAGACACACAGGACAAAAACAACTCACTTCTCTTTAAAGATCTCCTTCTCATGCTCGGTCCAAACGTTCATAAACTGCCGTGCTTTGTAGACCTTCATGGGGTCGTCCATCAGGCCGTTCATGTTGATGAACTTCACTCGCCTCTGCTCCGAGTCGTACATCATGGGAGGGATGACGGACAGCTGTCTCATCTGTTTCTCATTGTTCTGGAGAACACGGTGAAAGTGGTTAAAGTTGGTCCAAAGGAGAACTGCTTGATTTACAGAAATCTTTAAGGTACAAAATCAAATGTATTAGCTTAAATATAGAATCTTCCTTTGAGGATAGTGTCAGTTAGGAATGTGCAATATGGCAAAAAATTCATATCACGATATACATTATGATGAGTGACGTTAACGATATACTGTATATCACGATATAAAAATTATAATAGAAAATAAATAAATCACACATTAATTGAGTGGAATAAATATGTATAGGTAAAAAAAATTAGACCTTAAAATCTCCTTTTTTAAGGGACACTTTAAAGTCTCCCATAAAAATCTAAATTTAAGGGAGATCTACCTGGTTAAATCATGTGTGTGTGTGGTGTGTGTGTG
>NW_013952627.1:316700-330513 GCF_001266775.1 Austrofundulus limnaeus
GAATAAATATGTATAGGTAAAAAAAATTAGACCTTAAAATCTCCTTTTTTAAGGGACACTTTAAAGTCTCCCATAAAAATCTAAATTTAAGGGAGATCTACCTGGTTAAATCATATATATATATACATATATACTGTATAAAACAAATTGCTTGTATTTATTCCTTTCTACACACTTTGCAGATTATTTTTTCTGCACTCCACCTGTTTAATCTGTGCGTGCTCCGGCGGGGTGACAATCATTATAGTTGCACTTTGGAGTGCGCGCGCATTCGGTCGTGCGTCGTCGCACTATGACTGCAGGAGAAACGAGGTCCAGACTAATTTTTGTGCGTCCCACCTGAGCACTGACTTCACCTGCACTGACAGTCGCCTCGCTGCGTGGAAATGAATGGAGAGCGAGCGATGTCGCCTCCCGTGTGTCGAGCCCTTCACACATGCCGCGGCGCACGCTCCTCCCGCAGCAGGCAGTGTGGTCGGCATCCGACCAGAGGACGCGCCGTCACGTAAATATGTAAATAGTTTGGCGTTCATTTTCACACACCCGAACCAKGTCCGGATAAGTTTTTCCCCCCTCTCTTCATTTGCGCTCTCAGCCATGCTTCCTCTGTTTTGACTCCAGCCGGTTACATCATCAAAAAGAATTGCGCAGTTGGCCGGTAGACTACAGATCTCTATCATAGGACAAGTTTATATCGTTTCTACCGTATATTGTTTATATCGAGCATTCCTAGTGTCAGTTAAATGTTTGTTTGCACTGTGATGGAGTTTCTCATTTAGTTTAAGTTTGAACATTCAGATGTACAGATGTGCTCCATTATGTTGACTTTTAAAAACTGTTTTACTTCTTTTATAATAAATTATCCTGGGGGTTAATAATTGAACTCGGTGGTCAGACATTTTTGTGAGATCAAAACTTCTGAAATTGTAGCTTAGTCCTCCCTTTCGACAGTTTTTGCTCGTGTCACACAAAAACTTTCTGTATACAATGTTTTTTATTAAAATAAACTAAAAACCACGACTTGTATTTATACAGGCGCACAAAATCAACAAAAATTACATGAAAACTAATTTATATTTCATATTTGATAATTAAATGCTTAACAGTTTTCATAAAGTCTGGTTCCAAATATAATTGGCCTGTTTTTAATGGTAGAATAATACGATACAGCTGATATTTAAAACTGACACCTTCACAGTGAGAATAATGGGTTTTGGTGGAAAATAAAACACACCTTTGAACACTTTTGCTTAAACAAATGTAGCTCTTTTATTGTTAATATTTAATTCCAAGAACTAAAGTAACATAAACAGTCAAGCTGCGCTCCTGAGCYGCTGCATCTAATTAACTTTAACACCAGTCTCCTTTTCTCTCAGCACACACACCTGTTGGTTGCATGTTTTTGCMCTGGTCACTGTTGTAAAAGTCATCAGACGTCTTTCTGCCYGCTCCTCTCTGCTCTACCTGTCTGTTACTGTTCAGCTAAATTTAGCTAATGCTAGCATCAACCTGCGCATCTCRGCTTTCAGGTGGAGGAATCGGTAAACATCCGTCTGCTGGTTTCTCTTCAATATTGTTTCCTGTTCTTTTTTTTTTATGTGTTCTAACAAATAAATTATCTAAATCAAAGTTTTGCCAAATATCCAAGTCCAACCTCCACCCGATTACTGATTGGCTGGTAGTCCTGTCTAGTGTGGTTGACAGGAAAACATGTGCCTTTGTTGGATCCAAAGAAATGTCTGTTAAATCTCTGGCTAGACAAGCTTGAATTTTTTTTATTTTTTTTTCCGTGGAGGTAAGCCGGCATTCCGGCACAGAGCCAGATTACGATAGGCCCTGCAACTCTTATGGACCATGTCACACTGAAGCTTACCGCTAGAAATGTCACGCTACGCTAGCATAACTCTGCCACSACAAGTGTTAGGTCTTTACTATGTTGTTTCCATGAACTAGTCATTGATGGGTTACTGGGCCTCTGCAATCAGTTCCAACCCTGAAGTGGAGGAGGAAATATCAGCAGTATTGTCATATCTGACGAGGTCATTACTGCCATCAGGCTCAAGCAGCATGAGAGGATGGAGATGAAAGGGTTTCCAGTGCAGTGCCTTCATATACATCTACCACCCTTTCTCCCTCGYCCACCAGCTCTGACCATGAAGAGAACAAATGCTTCTTGATTTTTGTCCAAAAATCAGACCAAAAACAGCTGAGTGTGGTGGATTAACTGAGTGTGTACTGGTTGTTTGAGCAGTGGCAGGACATAATGCATGTAGCAGCCGTGCCACCAAGAGTGTTGCAATAAGTTAGTTGCACCACAGCCAGGTCGATGTGGGATTGATGAGGATGTAGCCCCGGCATAAGATCAACGAGAGACAAGTCCTGCTTCCAATTCTAGGCTATCCCCTGGATGGACATGCTCAAACTAGAATATGGACTTCCTGTTCATGCTCAAAACAATTCTGAACCCATGCGTGTAACGGGGAACCCGCTGTTTTTTAATTTTATACACTTTAGAGGAACTCTCCAAGATGCTGCAAAGACCATCTATTTCCACAATCTATTTAGATCAGAGGTGCCCAAAGCGGGTCCTGTGGACAAAATCAAATATCTTGATGGGCCAGTTTTGACAGATGCCCTGGTTACTAAAATTGTAATTTCCTGTYATCCTGTGTAGAAACACTGCATTTCCACCTACTCATTTCATCCATTGGTCCACTCATGGTGCTTGAATTACATTCCGATTAAACAGGAAATACACGTAACTACAAGAAACATTCAGACTAGATCTAGGCACACATGTTGCACACTTTATAAAACCATAAAAACTCATTTTTTAWTCGATTTCAGAAATGTCCCATGAGGCTTTGCTGCCCGAGTGAACGTCAAAATTTCTCCAAATGAAAGACTAAAATAAAAAAATTAAAAAAAAACGTGAGCCCTTGCACTGGCTGCTTGTTATTTATTTTAAAAAATGACTTTACTAATTAAGTTTTTGTATTTCATGTAATATTATTGCATTTGGCCCGCAGCCCTCGGATAGATTTTAATTTTAGCCCTCTCTGGGGAAAGGTTTGGGCACCCCTGATTTAGATCATAATGGGATTATCACTCAGTGTGAAGGTGGTTTGACAGGTTAAAATAAAAAAATGGCACCTTAAAAATTTACAGCAACAAGCACCTACCTCCTGCTCAGAAAGACCGTCAATGATTTCTGAAATCTCATGTTCACTTCTTGCAATTGTTGCAGAAAGTCCTGTCCCTCTTTGTCCAACTCTGTAGAAAACATCAACAGTCTGATTAACCAAAAMTAAAATTACTGTATTTATTCATGTATAATACTAGAAATTTAACCCTAAAAGTCATCCATAAAGTGGGGGGATAGTATTATACACGGGTTATTGTTAATTAGATTTTTATGCTTTGTAAGCTCAAAAAATTATGATCGTATTATACTCGAGATCGTATTATACATGAATAAATACGGTACATGTTTTTATTAAATGTTGCATTAAAGCTATATGAAGAAATCACTTCTGTTAAACTCAGCTTTTGCCTTCATTCCCAGTTTCTCTTTAAAACTTTCAAAACTCTGAACAAAACCTTGTGGCCAAAATGAATGGGACATTCTCTCTGAACTRTTATTACTTGCTTCCTCCTCCACAGTACAGTCTGCATAAACAGTGCTGACATCTGAAATATTTCAATGAAAACCCAAAATCTCCATCCACACACTGAGCCATCATTTTGTTCTMATACTTTCCAACAGCACCCAGAGAAACTGAGCCTCACACACCACCCAGTCTGCTGCTTTAAGGTGACCGACATCCCAAAATCTTTTTCATGTCTCGTGTCGGCCATAGGTTACCATTATCATTGCAAAAAAAAATGCTAGCATGAGCAGGTAGTCTATGTCAATTTAACATTGTTTTAAAAGTCAATACTGTCCAAAAAACTATATTTCTTTTACAATAATCTAGTAGCTGTGTGTTGCTTGGTTAAAGTAAACATCCTGTAAAATAGGGTGGATTTAAGGTGTATCTCTAACCTGGAATAAAATAAAATATTGTAATGGTTGTTTCATCTAATTTCAGTCATGATTTATAGAAAGAAAAAACAAAAGTGTTCAGAAAATAACAGTACAACTTGTTTTCTTTGCCGTAGACCAACAAGTCTCCATTAAATGTGCAAAGATTGTGACAAGTAACACTTCCGATAAATGATTTTTAGTTTTTTTGTTGTTTTTGGCTCAAAAACTAGAGAGTAATAATGAGTATAAATATGTAAACCTGACCAGAAACCAATAGGAAGAACTAAAACATTGTTATCTGGTTCCGGTTCCTGTTACCTCTGGAAGCGCTCCTGCTGCTCTCTCTGTTTACGGATCTCTGGGAACTGCCTCTCGTAGTACTCTCGTGTTCTGCTCTCCTTGGCTTTGCGTCTGGGGTTGTTCTCCATGCGCTCCACCTTCTTCTCCCAGGCCTCCATCAGTTGGTCGTAGCGCTGACAGATCTTCTGTTCCTGTTGATGAAACGTGTGCAAGTTGCACCAGGTGTGTTTAATGACCACAGCAGGGTAAATCAAATGAACAGTGATGAACAATTTTATTTTTCAACTATGATTTAACRTATTGATAGGTTCACAAAGTTAGCAGAATAAGACAAATAAAGAATCTAAAAGCAACGATGACCCTGACATCTCTCTGAAGGTAAAAGGGTGAGCTCTGTGTCGTTTATTTCTCTTATCACTGAGATGATTTTTGTGCCAATTCTAAAATGTATCAAAACTTTCAGCTCTTTCCTGCTATGACTTTTGGTATTTCAGCAAATCGTCATTGTTGAGATGTTTAGCTTTTTCTGCCATTTTTGTTCTCATTGGAAATGAATGAATTAGTCTTCAACATCCCAAAATCCTTTAAAACTGTTAAAAATACAGTCACCTTTTTATGATAATTTCAGCTTCTTATTGCTTAAATCAAGACACATGCTCTGTCTGCTTCCTTCTGCTAAACTAAGCTTTTACAGCTACCTTTTAGCCATTTTTCCTGCCAATATCAGCTTCTTGGTCCATTTTAATCCAATTGCAAAATTTTCTGCAAAAATCTTTTAGCATTAAGCATTCATTGTGCATTTTTGCTAGTTAATTTAGCTTTAATTTTTAAATGTGAACAAATAGTGAAAACAATGTTGGGTTTGGAGCAGGAGACAGAACATGCTGCTCAGTAACTGTGTCTGACTCCATCTTCTGACCCACACTCAATCTGTTCTGATGCAACTGGTGTGCTTTCAAAAAGGTCCACTCTTTAATCACCAAGTAAAGATATCAGTTCCCCAACACAAAAGATCCAAACCACACCAAAAGAAGCAGTAAAAGCCCAGAGGTGCAAGAGTTAAAATGTTCAGTGGCGCTACAGAAACATGGTGACGAGGACAAAACAACCTCATTTCAACTCTCTGCTGCAGGCGACAAACAATTCACCTTCCTGTTGGCACAAGGCCATGTGCACTGCTCCATTGTTCCGAGCCTAAAAGGTCTGTCTGACTCTGACAGAGAGCAGCCAGAGAAAAGTTAGACCCGCTGACCCACAGCAACACAAATGCACAGTTGTGTTTAAACATTAGGTGATCCTGCAATATTTGAATAACTGATAAGGCAGCCAGAAGCTTGGCTGGTTGTTTCTCGGAAATGTTGTTTGATCGGACAATATTTATTTTTCTACTGCATACAAAACTTGATGCTGCCTCACACAATACAGCCAAACAAACAGGGGAAACCGAGGCGCCTCCTGTTCTGGAAATAAACAGGTCATTTAGTTTTATAACTTCCACAATCTTCAGCATCAAATCAAACCACCTGAAATGGTCTGAATTTTTATTTAGTTGGTTTGAAATGAGCCCCTACAGGGTGGCTGAGTCTAAAGAACGAGTCATCTGATCCCCAGACAATCCTACATTTACACGTGAAGTTATCCCTGAACTGAACATTAAACCTCAGGGTGCTTCCAAATACAGCCCAGGTGTGGGAATCATTAGACACCTCATGATTCACTTACAATTCAGAGGGTAGTGATGCAACTATAAAACGATTATTGATTGACTAATCTGTGAAAATACACAAGGAGGAACTTGGTAAGCTTATAATATGTATCCAAAAGTGGTGACACAGAGTTAAAACGATGGTTTATTTTAAATAACTAAAGTCAGATTTATTTACTTTCTTGCAAAATGAGAAACCCATGGTAACATAAGTCAAATAAACCTATTAATCAAAGGCTGCTGACCAACAATTAACATCGATGCTTAGCATTAAAGCTAACACAAGTAGCATTGAGTTTGTCGTTGAAATTCAAACCAAACATTTCAAAGCCGTTACTAAAGACAGTCCTGTTATAACTTCAACTGTTACAGACGCGTTTTCTTTGAGGTTGAGTGAAGAAAAGGTAAAAACTAAAATGGTTCCTGGAGTAAATATGAAAGAGCTCACCCTTTTCTATTTGTTATAGATCACCGTTATTGATTACCACTAAAGCAAATTACACCTCAATATGACTAAAAATGGCCGACTATGGTAAATTCGTCCTTTTAAATATGGCGGCCATCTTGGATTTTGATTTGGCTTCAGGAGTGATGGGGATCACTACACGAACTGCTCGTTCTTTAATTCTAAATAAACACACATTTTATAAATGAACAGAATGCAATTAATTTTCCTATATTTTAAACATTCAGAGTGTTTCTACAAAAAGCTGTATTCGAAGATTTAACCCAGCAGAGGTCATGAGAGTACACGCTGTCACGTGTGAAGATGTTTTTATTGACTGTGGGAAAGACAAGAACTGTTTTCTCTTCGTCAGCATCAGTGACAAATATTTAAAACTGGTCCAACCACTACATCATTTAATTTGCTTTAATAACAGCTGGGACGCTTACCCTTTGTTTGCGTGCATGGTTTCTCCTCTTAAAAAACAAAATTAGCTTCTTCCTCATGACTTGGTTCCTGAAAGAAGACAATAGAAGTTCAGCAAATTCTTTTTATTATATTAAAAAAAAAGGTTCGGCTGCTGTTTAACCAAAGATGTTTGTGTTTAGCAAAGCACAATTACAGCAAAATGAGTTCATTTTAATCCCAACGTCTCATCTGAAAGCTGTTTATTTGCAGTGTAACAGGGACAGAATACTGGGAACTCTTCTGTTTATACACGACGGTGGCTGTGGGGAGAAAATAGTGAGAGCACTGACCCTGAGAGCACGGCCTGTTCAGCAGGTTCACACAAAAACGCCCTCTGTGCTGATAAAAGRCCCAGCCAGATGGGCTGCTCTCATGGTACACCCTGATAGGGAGGAGGATGTCCCAGACGACATGGCCTTCAACATACACTCCTCTAAACACACACACACGTTTTGTTCATCTRTCCTCATGGAGACTTTGCATTGACTTCCATTCATTYACTGGTCATTTCTACAGCCTAACCCTGACCCCTCACCCTAAACCTAACCTAAACTTAATCCCCAACTTAGTCCTAACTCTAACCCCTGACCCACCATTGGTATTTACCCCGAAGAGGACTGGGCTTTTGTCCCCATTAGAAATAGTGGGTCCTCACCAGGCTGTGTGTACTGGGAAAATTGTCAAAGAATTATCCCCAACAGGTACAACATGCATACTGTGATGGTCACATCTGTAGCCACACAGTTGGTAACCCCACGCACCAGTGCATATACACACACACACACTTCTCAATCACCCTCCTTGGTGTCAGTAAGGTAACTCAGTCAGGTGACTCCGTGATCAGATTATGAGTCGGGTTTATGAGGACTGAGGTCAGAGTTACTTTCCTCTGTTGAGAGGATCTTCGTGTTTGCACAACATTAAGATGTTCACAAAAAAGATTTAGGCAACAAATACTGACACTTACGTTTTGATGTTGTCATGGTACACCTTTGTGTCTGACGGCTGGTTGTACAACGGCTGGAAGAAAAAACATAAATAAAAAGCACCACCAGGTGAATTATTATATCCCTTTTTAAAACTTAAAAATGGTTTTTAACCATCAACATACCAGCTCCACCTTTGGGCCAAGACCTTCCAGGATCTTATGGGCCTCCTCAGCTTTTTTCTAAAGAGAAATATTGGACAGATTAACTCAACATTTGCAAAAAATAACATCAAAATTATTTTAAATTAGAAGGTCTAGTATGAGGGAATGTAAGATATTCAAGTCTGAGATTCAAATTAAGATCATCTTACAAGACAAAGGGACGAGGGTTGAGATGGGCGGGATATCAGTTTGTTATTCTGTTTTATGTATTTTACGTACATCAGCATCCCAGTTTAAATAGCCTAAACAACATTTGGAACACCGTGGCAACCCATAAACTGTTTGGCTATCTTTTCAGTGTTTTATAGTATATTTTGCTAACAGAAACAGTTGATTTCAATGGGTACTGGCAAAGATCTTGCCTACTGTTAAGAACTGAATGACTCTCAGCTACTGCATTACATTTCAGGTCTGTATCTAGCCTGGCCCTTGCCTTCCTACACAGTTCTGCTCAATTCTAGTTTCCCTTCACTGCTCCGTCTGGGATTTCTCCCATAAACAAGGACTTCTTCAGGAGAATTTTCGTCCGGGCCAATCAGAGAACAGAAGGCGGAGTTTTGAACTACGCTGATTTTCTGCGCAGTGTCTGCTAGTTAGTTTAGTAATGGCAGTGGAGGAAGTGAATGAAACCAGTCCGTGTTGATAAGGCTTCCAAATTAAATTAAATTTGTCTGACAAAGCAGCAGCTCTCATTTACAGTCGTCTCGGTACTTCTCTCCTCTCAGTAGGGTTGCTTACAGCGCAAACAATTTCTGGTTAGCTTCTTAGCTTAGCCCCCTTCACAGTGGAGCTGGCACACATACGTCATGGCTAAATGATCCTATCATTTTAAACTTCAGCAGAGGCCACGCCTCCAGCAAGAATCACTTCTCTATAGCCGAGAGTTCAGACCCTCGTATGAAGCAAAGTGAAGGACAAGGGTCTGATTTTAACCAGGCTAGTCAGTTTCAGCAAAAGACTTTCATTAAAATATGTCCAGTGGTTCACGAGATATTTTGCTAACAAAACTTTTGCTCTCAGCTATAGAGAGTGGGTGATGACAACAAACTAGAAAAAACAAATCGGTGCTTTATAAAACCTTTAATTTGCTCTTAGATTATTAGCTTTAACCTTTCATAAAGTGAACGGTTGCACTCTGCAGAAAAGAGCAACACATGATACAAAAAATAAATAAAAAAAGAAATAATTACTGGGTCTGGCAGGAGACTTTTTTTCCTGGATCAGCAGAGACTTTGAGCTCAGACGAGATCATTAGGAACATAATGAGTCGCTGTGTAATTTCACAGACCCTCATCAAGAGACGGAGACAAACAGGCACAGCTGCCAGACTGAAGCCTGAGCAGCTTTACATTCTTAAGGGTTAATGGTTGACTGGGAAGGAGTGTGTGTCTCAGCACTCTCTCTTACCACAACACTGTCTGACAGCGATGAACTCCAGTGACCCCCCCACCCCCAACCCCTCAACCACCACCACAGCAGTGAGAGGAGGGTGCGAGGTGCATTTCAGTGCACAGAGATACAAATGAAGCAGACCGCTACAGGAGAAACTCTTCAGCTTGCTTCAGTCTGACGTGAACTCAGCGGGGGTAAAGAAGCAGGAACAGGCTCAGCGGGGTGAAACTAAACTCCAAACGAATCCGTTAAGCGAGCGTGTTCTCTCTTTGATGCTGTTCGACAGACGAATCAGCTTCACCATTTCCACAAAGAATAATAAAAATAAATAAAAAATTTTCTGGTTGTGCGTTTAAACAACCTTTACCCTGTTTTCATCGTAGATGATCTGAACTATGCTGCGGTGCTTGTGCTCCACTGGGGGAGGGGTCACAGGCTTCTCTGGCTCCACGGGCTTTGCTGCTTCCTCCTCCAGTTGTTGCTACGAGACGACATCAATATATTACAAAAATTCTGACAAGAAATAAAACAAACATTACATTTTCAGGTTTTTTTCTGTCTTTGGTTTTACTTTGTAAGAACGATGATAAACACCGATCTGTTTTGACCCCAGTCCCTGGATCTCTGAGGCCATGCTGGTTTTATCTGACTATTCCCTGAATGTTTCTGCCACAGAGGCCATGTTGATGAGGGATAACTAGCATATCAGATGAGGGTTAGCTGGAGCGTTGCACGCAAGGTGAATCCACTAAATACAAACTACTGATGTGCAGAAATAAAGCTGGGAGTTCCTGAAATACTGCAAACAAACAAATCCCTGAAATAAATTTTGGAAGAATGAAGATAGAATCTGTATCAGTCCAAACATTACAATCCAGTGAGGCTGAGGTCAAAAAAGGACAGCAGCAACCTCAAAATTAAAAAAAAAACATCAAATAATTAAATAAAAAAAGAAAAATGTGCCTGGAAAGCTACAATGCTGTTTTTTTATTATTAATAATATTGGGGCTTAGAATTGTTACCAATCTCACAATTCAATATGATTAGACTTTGTTTCAATAATGCTTTCAATGCTTCAATATTAATTTCATTATGATAAGAAAATGACAAATAATTCATTGGAGTCCCTATGAATAATTTTTACATGGTTATTTTCTTGCCTGTATAAACAGAAATATTATATGTTAACATTTTTTAAGAAATAAAATATCTGAAAATAGAGCAGTAGCACTTGTTTAAAACATGGAGAGTAAACATAAAAACATGACAAACTAACAAGGGAATCTAATTAAATCTGAGGATTTTCTGAATCCATATGGAATTGGAAAAAATATATATATTGCAATGCATCGATGAATTACTATTTTTACTCACCCCTAATTAATATTATAAACACAGTTTGAAGCAGAACTATGAACTGTTTAAGAAAACTTTTCATAAAATCAAGCTTAATATTAGGTTTTATCAGAATTGTAATTAGCCCTTTAAAAAGGATTATTTNATCAATCAATCAATCAATCAATCAATCAATAAAACAAACAAACAATCAAACAAACAACAAATCGACCAACCAACCAACCAGCCAAACAAACAAACAAGCAAAATAAAATAAAAATAAAAAAACCGGCAGAATTGTGTTTATTTTGTTTCTTCTCACATGACAGGTTTCTGGCATAACAGCTAAAAAAACTGACACATTTGCAAGGGCAAAAATGTATATGTTAACAGCCAATAATACATTTTTATACAAGTTCTGTAGACACCCGATGTGCACAAACACCAGCCACCACATACCTGATCAACTCACAAACTTGAACAGACTGTAAATTATAATCAGGACTTCATTTCATTATTTACTGCAGGTTAAAAAGTCTTGTAATTTGACAAGTTTTGCAAATTGATTAAATCTGCAATGAAAAATATTGAGCATTTCCGCAATCACAAGCAACCAAGTCAAGTCAGAACGCTTTAAAAAAAGATTTGTCCATGTCCAAATCCTATCAGAAAAAACAAACGAATGAGTCACTACGTATCTCAAAGGAAACCCAAACTTCCTGTTTTTTTTTTTTTTAAGCATCCAACCTGAGCCCGGCTGCACCTAATGCACTCCCTGACCTCTGTCACCGCTTCATTTCTTTATTTCAATGCTACAAGAGGAATAAACTTTTATACAACTCCTATATTATACATTTCATATTATTTAGATTAACAAACTGACAGCACTGCGCCTTATTTAAWATCAATCAACACCCTACTATTAATTAAGTTAAGCTCACTTTCAGTTTTACAAAAACTTCCTGCTTCAATTTTATTCTTTATATTTCCCTTGTTTTTACCAGTTTTTAAACTGGTTTTAAAGTGAAAGAAATGTCTTCAAACCCCACCTTTGTGTTTTTGTGTAGACAATTAAGATGCAACCTTTTGAAAACAATGTTGTCGATCACATGTGTMRAAATCAAGGCCCGAGGGCCAAATCTGGCCCACCACAACATTTTATTTGGCCAATGAGAGCTTCAAATATGACTTAAAATAAGCGTATGCTGCTTTAAAGCCAGTGTTGACATTAACTACATTTCCTACAATGCATGTTGACTACAGCATCACACAACTAGGTGGAGGTATACAGGGTTCAAAAATAGCCAGAGAAAATGTAAAATCTCCATTTTGCATTTTCACCAGCTACTCTTGCTGCAGCCCAGTTGTATTGGGAAGTGGGAATTTCCCATTTACAAATCATAAATTTACACTGGAACTGCCCTACAGTGGGAATTTGCTGTTAGAAAGTGGGAGAACTCCAACTATCCCAATTCAGAATCCAAATGGCAGCTACTCACTACAACGCAACAATGAGTGAAAAAAATTAATTTTAATAGTATTTCTGTAATATTTATTYTACATTTAKYCAGTCAAACATGTAGCACTTTTCAGTTTTTATAAAAGGTGTGTTAAAACACTGTTTCTATGTTTGAAAAACCACGTAGAGCTCAGTTTTTATGTATTTTGACAGCGTGGTTGCAGCATACACATACAGGCCTGGCATAGTAGTAATTAGTTCTCACCTGCTTCTTCTTTAGCTTTGAAATCTGCTGCTCTACTTTAGCGATCTCCCGGTCCACCCGGTCCATACTCTGGATCAGCTCCTCCTTGGAGAGTTTGGAAGGCGAGGTGTCCTGTTCGTCCCCCATGGATAGTGAAGGTCCTGAGGATGGGGACTCCACTTTGACAGTAAACGGAGACTCCTGAAGTAAAAAGAACAGGTGAAATATTGAAAAAACGATGGCATGAATCTGGACATAAATACCAATTTTCAAGAGGATTGTGGCATCCAAACAGGACAACACCCCAATTGTTGAGTTTAGGTTCATGTAAAGGCATTAACATTTAGTACAAACAATGTGAATCCCACCTTTTTGACCTCCATAGTGGCTCTTAAACTGTCCTGTACAGAGTGAGGCATGGCCAGGACCATACCCCCAGCAGTGGAAGGGGTGCGGCTGATGTGGCCTTCAGCTACAGTCTCCATGCGGGGGCGTTTACCCTCCATGGCCTCATGCTCTGCCTGAGCTGCCAAGGAGTGAAACTGCTGTTCATAACCATGACGTCTCTCTGGAGGCCTGAAGGAAAAATTGAAAACAGACAGGAAATGCATCAGTAGCTAATGAACGCAAGAGGATAAACTCCTCAACAACAAGAAACTAACACCAATCAAATAAAACAATACCTGTCAGTTCCAGGGTGGAACTCSGACAGTAAGGAAGGTCTTCTCCGACCCTGTGGATCTTGCATATGTGCACGGTAGTCTGGGATAGAGAAATCCTGAAAACAAGGGGAACACAACACAAAAACTGTTATAAATCAATCARATTAGGGTAAAAAATGTTAAGAAAGAGGGATCTCTGGTCTATGGCTTGATCAGGTCTGCAAACCATAGAAAAAAAGAAAGAAAATCATCAAATTCCTACAAATTAACAGCTGCATTAAACCTCTTAACTGCAGTAGCTTAGCACAGTTTTAATCTAAACAGTGGTCTACAGTGACTGAACATTTGACCTTTGAATACTAAACAAAAAGTACACACAAAATGTTTGTTACTATATTATATTATTGTTATAATTACTAGGCAATTTTTATTGATAAGAGCCATTAGATCTGAGCTGGCTCAACATKAACTTAACTGGAGCCAAATTTTATTTATTTTTATTAAGTTGGTCAAATTAATCTTCCTTGAAAATTGTTTTTATTAGGTACAGTGGGGAAAATAAGTATTTAGTCAGTCACGAATTGTGCAAGTTGTCCCACTTAAAAAGATGAGAGAGGCCTGTAATT
>NW_013952627.1:333370-334877 GCF_001266775.1 Austrofundulus limnaeus
AAGTTAAAATTTTGTTTTTGCACACGGAGTAAAACCTTCTGATCAATGTTAAAACATTTCAGGTAAAGCATAAACCTAAACATTATCACAATGTGACGAACAAAAACACCTGAGCAAGCACATCCAGCTTCAGGTAACATTTTCAAATTCCTCTTATCCTAAATTTAGGCAAATAATCCGATGCTCAGAAATGTTCTGTTGACARATTTCTGCAAAAGTGAGCTTCTAAGAAATATGTCATCCAAGAATAGCAAACAAACGCTATCTAATATTTACCACAGTAAATTAATGTGCAACTAATACGTGTCGTAGAATGAAAGACTAAAACAAACGTTAGAGACTTGAACAATTATGACCAGAATGATTATTATGAAGATTTGTTGGAAGCTCAGATCGTATCTTATTTGTGTTCAAATTCTTTATTTGTCCATCTCTCAACATACGATATTAGTTTAAAACTCTGGAATAAATATGCATCTCACCAAGGAATACAAGACCTTTAATTTGCCATGTTTTTTTCTGCGAGAGAACTTCCTCCTGTCTGCAGGAACAACACTGGACAGTGTAGTTCCATAGAGTGTTGCAAAACTAACCCTACACCTCATTAGATTTATAACAAAAACAAGTGTTAAAGGTGAATGAAAATACAATTTGTGACAATTGTTCACCAGGATGAAATGAAGCATTGTGTTCACTGCACACAAAGACGGTGGATTTTTACGTTTACAAAAAAGTAACTTTTKGTATAAAACAATTTTTTTTTGTTCTTAATAATTATTGACCTTGTATTTCTTATCACCCACTGCCTCTCGTGCCATGGTTCTAAAAAAAGATAATTTCATAATGAAAAATGGGGATGTTTTAAATGCTTTGGTCAAAATTAATTGATAAATAATATTATGAGAGTAATAAAATCTTGCTCCATTTATTTGCGCTTGCATGTTCTTGGAACAACTCTGATGGATGGATGGATGGATGGATGGATGGATGGATGGATGGATGGATGGATGGATGGATGGATGGATGACAAACGATCACATATTCAGGTAAAACATTAACGCCCACATGTTGACATTACAGGTAAATATTGTTTGAGTTCTGTCCTTTATCAAACCTGTACTTCTAACAACACATTGAAGGATTTGTTCTAAATGTGACATCGATGACTGTGAGTTGTACCGGTTGGTGGCGTGAGCTGAAGGTGTACTGGACAGAGTGTGGCGGGTATCGGTTCTGCTCGCTGCTGAAGCTCCCCTGACTGGGGGGGTAGCCTGAGCTACTGGACATCCTGGGTCAGTGCTGGTGGGCTGTGGCTGCCTCACAGATCGGGGAGATCAGCTAGACCATATTTGGAGATAAAGACCACCTGAAAACAGATAACAGTTGTGCAAAATTTCACATTACAACACATGCATAAAATACTATCAAGAATATAGAATAGAATAGAATAGAATAGAATAGAATAGAATAGAATAGAATAGAATAGAATAGAATAGAATAGAATAGA